>NC_141021.1:45237500-45347500 GCF_052040795.2 Danio rerio | reverse complement strand
AAAGCAGCATATGATTTTTGTGGCACCATGGAGCGCAATTAGGAGACCAAGCACTAACCGTCCTCTACCTTTCAGAAAAGAGAGACAGGAAGAGAGACAGGCAGAGACAAATCTAAAATAAAACTTCCTAATACACTGCAGAATGAAGAAGAGCATCGGAACAGCCCTTTCTGATTTTTTTTTTCAATTAGAAATCTTTTTTAATTTAATTTAATTTAATTTAATTTAATTTAATTTAATTGTATTTTATGCCTCTCCTTTTATTTTATTAATACAAATTATTGTATAAATTATTTAACTTTTTAATTTACTTTGTTTTATTTTAATTCATCTGTTATTTTAAATTAAATTAAATTAAATTAAATTAAATTAAATTAAAAGGTGAGTATTAAAATAAGTATAACATGGGGTTAATAAATAATGAGAAAGTGATATTAAATAAGAGCCAATTTTGAAAGAAAGTTTAAAAACAAAAATAAATTTATTGTATTTTTATTTTATTTTATTATTATTATTTTTTAATATGCCTCAGCTTTTGGTATTGGTAATAAACAAATAATTAAAAAATTATTTTTTTTATTTATTTTATTCATATTATTTTATTTTATATTATTTTATCTTATGCCTTACCTTGTATTTTGTGTACTGATGCTTTGACATGAAACATTCATACTACTAAAGAGTTTTGAGACTGAAAATGGAAGAAAGTGAGATTGAAAGAGAGACAATATAGATAGTCAAAATATCCAATTTAAAAATTAGGATAAATTAATTAACTTTTCTATTTTTTCTATTTATTTTATTTACTTTTTACATATATATATATATATATATATATATATATATATATATATATATATATATATATATATATATATATATATATATATATATATATATATATTTATTTATTTATTTTTTTGTATTAATTTATTGCCTCTACTTTTATTGTGTGTTCTGATGCTTTGGCAATATTGCATAAGAAACAATCATACTAATAAAGTGTTTTGAAAAAAAATTAGAAGCAAGCAATAATAGTTCCGACATATCTGTTAAAAAAACAGATACATGAATTAATAAATTGATCACATTTCCATCATTGTATACTGAAATGCTGTGTACTTTCATCATTTCTGACTCAAAGGCAAGGCATCTGACCAGAGAATTGCAAATCAGAGGCAACAGTTGAAACAGCAGAAACAGTTGTATTCAGCCTGAGTGTTATGAGATTGCTCAAAATTAATGACCATGTTGCCAAGCAACCGTCCTCCAGTTCCGCCTAGATGTTATTAATACACAGGCAGTGCAAGCTGGCTCACGTTAAATTGGCTAGTTCAATCAATATTCTTAAACTAGATGAAGACGCAAGCAAATCTACACACAATTCAGAATCAGCAAAGCCAACAGGACAAGACGCTATCTGAGGGCCCTTTGTTCCGCTAGTGCACTATGACAAGGCAATCATTTTTATGTTAGCTGAACACGTTGCTCAGAAAAGCAGCCTTCAAGATTGTTTGAAGAAAAGAAAAAAAGTTTGTGAAATAGTTGACTGGATTTGCAACAGATGGTGCACCATTCATAGTCAGGGAAATGACAGGTGTTGCGTAGTTATAAGAGAAGTTTGTGCTAGAGCATGGAAAACGTACCAAGCAAATGCATTAAAGGGGTGGTCCAGAGTGTATTTTTAAGGCTTGGTTGCTTTTATAAGACACAAAGCAATGTGTGCTCATGCTTCATTTCTAGAAAATCACGTTGTCGTTTTTTTTATATATCTTACTTTAATTATATACAGTTACTCAGCTGACATGAAAACAACTTTCATATTTCCTAATATGCCCTCAAGAGGCTCTGATTGGTCAGCTAACATAATGTTCTGTGATTCACGGATCGGCTCCTCTTCATCAGAAAAAGCATCACGCTCATTCAAGCATACTCTTTTGTGCTGTGTAAACACTGTCATTCAGAGTAGCTGTTAGCCATATCAGTTTGAGCCAGAATCAGACAGAAAATGACACAGATGAACCTCATGCCTGCTCTCTAAAATAAAATCTGACAAGTGTCTTTCACATATATTCAGAATAAGCATGTGTAATTAATAAGAAACGTTTGCATATCTTTTGCAAGTCTGTCATTTGACATGTAGAATACACGCAAACCGCTGCAAAGAGGGACACTGCAGCGCGGCTGAAGATTGTGGGTGTTTGCGGTTTCATGGATAAATATGAATTTGTAGCTAAATTGTTAACGGTGTCAAACAGCTTTTCCAATTGTTTACATTCTTGTTTACGTCCTTGCTACAACATACCATTTTACTACTAGAAACTTCATGTAATAAACCAATTTTAACAAATAAAAATAGTTACAGGTTGTGGCTCACAATTCACAGCGTTGTTGGTTGGAGGAGTTTTTAGCTGAATCCAGCACTGAACTGGGAGACATTTTGGAAGCTGTCCTTTGTCAAATGCTAGAGCTATATATTTTTTATAATTTTCTGGAACATAATTAAAATTAAACTGTAAGCACTTCTCGCTTTGTGTCATGTCCTTTGGAAGCCCAAATACAGAATGAGCTCTGTGGAAATAGCAGCATTTGGACGGCATTTTAGCTTTCTCTACTACATTACAGCCCTACAGTGGCTCTGGCCACGCCCCTTTGCTGCGCAGGGTGTCTGCGCATGGTGAATGCACTTAACCTGAAGCGTTTGTGATCACACTAGCCCAGATGTATTTTTTTGTTGCCCCCAAACTTCGTTTGCTGTCAGCTTGGCTAAGCTAACTCTGTAAAAGCCAATGTCTCCATTTGCATTAAACTTGAAACGTATTAAATTTAGAGATGTTGTTGATGTTCACACAGCTACATTACACATCAACAAAAGCTTAAAATATGATATCCTAGTGGACCACCCCTTAAAAAAAAAAGAAGAAAAGTGTAATCTAAATATTATTTCACGTTTTAGGTTGTGTGCTCATTTTACAACTGTGAACTTCACTTTCTGACATTCAAAATAAATTTCAGCATCCTGTATACCAGTGGTCCCCAACCCCCGGGCAGTGGACAAATGGGTTACAGAAATCATTATCAGCCTCACAAGAAATTAATTAATTATTTAAGTTTTATTAACTATCTTAGTCTGAACAATTATTTTGTTATTTTGTATTTTGTAAAAAAACAAACGTTTATTTTGAAAACAAATACCATATTCTCTCGTTTAAATCTCGATCGATTGAGTGCCAAAATTCAAACCACAAGCAGTAAAATGAGTCAGAAACAGACGTCTTTGGAAAGTTTCTTTGCTAAGTGGAAAAAGGCCCATGTGAAGGACCCACGAACTGCCAAGGAATAGACACGCAACCTATTTGTCAACAAATCAGATGAATGCAGCATGATTGTGCAAGAACCTGCAGATCACAAATGAAAGCAGTCTTGTTCAAATAGTGCGTCTTTTGTGTGTAAAAGTTTGTTATTTGCAATGGAGGGGCGTGGCTTAGACCTAATTAAAAACAACTCATGTTTTCAGAATGCTGGGAGCACACCGCAAGTCACGTAACACATATGAACTATACACATGTTGGTATACTAATTACCCAAGACAAACAGAAACACTGCAGTGCTTTTTTCCATAAATAAAACTTGAATCAGGCTTGCAGCAATGTTTTGTCAGCTTGTCATCCTCTCAAAAAATGGTTGATGCCTAGCAATTTACGTACACCCCCCAGGTCCCCTGGGCTGTGGAAAAATTGTCAAGTGTTGACCGGTCTGCAGTGATAAAAAGGTTGGGGACCATTGCTGTACACTTGTAAATTAGCTCTGTAAATTAGCAGTTTTCCATATTTTGTGACTTATGTTTAATTTTAAATGTCCCCTATGTATTTATGCTTTTGAACTGCATTATGGGGCAGTGAAACAACTTCCCTCCAAACAACTTTTCAACTTCAAAAGTTAAATAATCTTTTATTAAACTTTTTGTATTACTTCAAAGTGTAATATTGTATGGTTTGGTGTTGTTTATCATGGTATAAAAACCCAGCAGTATGCAGCAAATACATTTGTGTTATTTTACAGACTTATTTCTTTATATATTATTTCTTATACATTATGCTATTTCAAACTACTAAAAAAATTAATTAAGTAATTTTGTTAAACTGTAGAATTGAATTTTCAACATGAAAAGTCGACAGAACAGAGATCAAGGTCCCATAATCCAATCCACAAACGCAAATGAAAGGAAAACACTTGTGAAACACAAAATACTGTTAATTAACAGATAGTTTTTTTTATAGCGTAGGATGTGGATAATTTAATTCAAATTCCAAATTATGAACCAAAAAAGAAACTATACCGCCATGCCAAGATCACAACAAAATTATTACAGAATACTACACGATTTGTGTGTTTCAGCTGAAATCTTAGGAAAACAGAAATACCCAAAGGCAACTCCTCAAAATATTTTCCTACTTTGAAGTCTCATGGAAATAATGACATAAGGGGGTACAACAGAAATCACATGAGGCCTAAAGCAAGTTTCAGAAAAGAAACCCACCAAACTAGGAATTCTCACTCCTCTGCTTTCAGACAGGGTTTGTAAATGTACTGTAAGTGATCAACTTTGAATAAAGTTTCCAACTCCACTGTAGCACTTTGATGAATTTGCAGCTGTGAGGGCCAATTTATTGCACCGGCACCAGAGAGTAATTGTGTCAGGAAGCAGCAAATAAAACACTTGCATTAGCTTTACATTAGCTGTATTAGCATTAGCATACGATTATTACAAATTAATAACCCTTATTTTTAGTGACACCGGTGGCTGCCAGGAGAACTGCAGTGAACTGCTTGTTGCATACCATAGACTAAACATAATTCAGTGATCATATCTGCTTGTTAAGTGTGACGTCACGTGAAGTGGCTTCCAGGTTCAAGTGCTCTATTAAACTGTATGGGGAGACTCAACAAATGGTATATATATATATATATATATATATATATATATATATATATATATATATATATATATATATATATATATATATATATATATATATATATATATATATATATACTTTTGAATTGAGAAAATATTTGTTTATGACTTTTTTTAGACATCATTCTTTTAACTGAATAAATATATATATCCTAAAATCCAATGACCAGAAAGTGATTATTTTTTATAAATTGTTAAAAAATTGATGTCTGAGATTGAGCAAGTACAGAGACTGCTGTGTAAACCATGATTTTATATAAAATTCAGTTAAATGAATGATGTGACTAAAAAAAGTTACATATAGAGTTTTGCACGGTCAGGCCCCCCTCTATATTCAATATATTTTTAGTCACTCCTAAGGACGGTCTCTGAGGTCTTCTGGCAAAAACCTTTCAGCCATTACCAAAACACATCTTAAAACCTAAGACCATGCCTTCTGTGTTGTGGCCCTAAAGCCCTGGAACTCTCTCCCTCTAGAACTGAGAACTCTGGGATCAATTGAACCTTTTAAAAAAACATTTAAAGACACGTCTTTTTGGCTAAGCTTTTAATTAACAGTATGGAGAGCTGGTCTTATATTAGTGTTTCTATACTTTAATTTAATAACTTGTTTTGATATGTTTTTTTTTTTAATTGATATCTTTAATTTGACCTGTTTTCCAGTTGTCTTTTATTGTAAATCCCTTTGTGACTTAATGTTTGTGAAAGTGATATACAATTAAACCTTGACTTACTTATTTACTTACTAAGAAATTCATTAAAGGGCCTACCTCAAAACTTTTGAATTTGTCAAAAAATGCTTTATGATGGACGTGGAGCTGTGCAAGCAGAGGGAGGAGTGGGCATGGCCGGCAGAGCAGGGGAAAAACAGGAGAGCAAACAGCTGCCATTTGGCTCACAAAATGAGACACAAACCATGAGTAGAGCCTTGACTTTATAGTTTACTAAGTTAAGCAAATAAATAAACCGTAAATAACATTTGTGATTCATCATTTCATATATACATAACCACAATTTGTTATATCATAATGAAGATAATCATGTTTATATAAACACTATAAATGAGGAGGACTTCTCTCCTCCTGAGTCCCTGGGTCTAAAGGCAGACACAGTGGATAGCAGTGTAGCACATCTCTCGCCCTATCTATTTCACTAATTACCCCTGGTGGTAGTCCAGAGGACTTTGAACACATGCGAACACAGCAGCACGAATAGCCGATGAGTCTGAATGGTAATGAACCAAACTGATAAAAGACAAAGTCTGCCATTCTCTAATTCTTGTACAGCTCTCTCGACAAAAAAGCTTGCTGCAACCAACAGCTTTGCTGTATCGGCCCTAACCGTGCATTTTAATGGGGCTCATCGTCAACGCTTGACCAAGGGCGTGTCTGAAATTGGTGCTGACAGGATCCTCATAGCAGCGTCAGCCAATGAAACTAGTCTTCTGCAGTTAGCAACGCCGCTGAAGCAGCACGAGGACTCACGATTCAGTTCAACAACCATTCAAAGTGAGAAAGCAGCAGTTAAGAAAGCATCTAATCAAAGAGAGGTGAATATGTCTGCAGTTTATGTTGAATTATTACGGAAAATGTAAAGTACAGCTTAACACATTGGCTAATATCGTATGCAATTATGTCACTCCAATAATATATTGCATGATAAATAATATCCATAAAAATAACTAAAAAGTATTGGAAGTTGATCACTGAAGTTGTACTGCATTTTACATGATTAATCCAAGCAATGTGTCATTTTTGAACTACTACAAATGTCAACAAAAGGTCTTATTTTAACATTTATTTATCCAAAAGTTGTTGGAGGAAAGATGTAAGCCTCATAATACAATTTAAATGCTCAAATAAACTCTAAACACCAGGAAAACCAAAAAGCAATTACCATAGGCTATGTTAAACAGCATTATTTCAGTGTGTAACATTTAATGTTTTACATCTCAAAGAATTTGCCTTCATGCTTCTTTATTTAAATTAACGGTAACATTTTTCCCTCTCCATATGTGTTTGTCATTCTCAAGTCATAAGCAGTATTATTCCACATTAAGGGAACAAAATTGCTTCAATCAAGAGCAGGAGACAAGGACGCCCCCGAAGAATGCTTTAAAGACCACTTTCTAGAAAGAACGGAGCTACCAACCCCAAACCACTTAAATGGCAATTTAAATAGCATTACAGACCATATTGCAATGGTCTATAGGGAGACTGAAATCACAGAGGAACAATAGACTGATATGATGGAGAGAAAGTGACCCTTACTTGAGGGAATAAATTGATATGGTCAATAACAACCATTAAAGCAGTGCTTCCCAGCCTTTTTTTTTTTTCATTTGTACGATCATTTTGTACCATCTTAAGCAACCATTTAAAAACTGCCAACCACAGAAATACATTTATGAACACTTAGGTAAACCTGTTTTGATGGTATGGAATCAACAAGGTGTTAGAAACATTCCAAAAAATCATATTGACATTATGCTATATCTGTGACAAAAGACAAAACATCAACTACTGAAAAACTCTACCACAAACATACCACATTCAAAGTCACTCAAATCACCTTTCTTCACTTTGTAATGTTAAATGAATGGCAAAACTTTATTATTTTTCTTGCATATTCACATATGTACAATACCAAATGGCATAAAACTATTGAAAAAATCAACAGAAGTGTAGCTGTATTACTCACAGACTCAACAAATTTAACTTACCAAAATTCATCCAATTCAACAACATTAGCCCTAAGACAAAGTAAGATTTACCTTCATCTCTGTATTCTTTTCAAGTTAAATTCGTACTGTATCTTTTTAACTGTTATGGAGATTTCTCATTGGCAGTGCTGCTTTTGGTCCTTTTCAATATAAGTTATAATTGCACCAAAACGTATTAAAAGGTAAGTGAATTATAACAGCACAAATTTTTCTGTAACCATAGTAGTGCTACACGTTATTTGTTAAATCCTTTAAGGTGACATGCTGACTGACTGGATGAAAAATAGCCATTCTTGGCACATTTTACAGATTACACATTTTCAAATTCTGGCACATTTTACAGTAATGTTTATTAATGTGCATTGACCCTGTAAACAAATAAACTAAACTAAACTAAACTAAACTGACTGACTGACTGACTGACAGGCGAGTGATGCAGAGGCAAGCAAACACGACGTAGCTTTCAGTTATGATGAACACAGTTTCCATAATTCTTTTTTTTATAGATAAAGGTCTATGGCTCTGCATAGAATGACTCACAGTATATCTGATAATATTTTTTTCTTCTGGATAAATTCTTATTTGTTTTATTTCGGTTAGAATAAAAGCAGTTTTAAAAAAATTTTCAAACACTATTTGAAGGTCAAAACTATTAGTCCCTTTGAGCTATATATTTTTGATAGGGTACAGAACAAGCCATCACTATATAATACTAATTACCTTATCCTGCCTAGTTAACCTAATTAACCTAGTTAAGCCTTTAAATGTAACTTGAAGCTGTGCAGAAGTGTCTTGAAAAGTATCTAGTAAAATGTTATTTACGGTCATCATGGCAAAGATAAAATAAAAAATTAGTTGTCATGTTTTAACAGGGGGGCTAATAATTCTGACTTCAATCAGAATATATATAATTCAAAAACATTATATTATTTATTATAAATTACGAAAGTATTTTTCTCACAATTACCGTTATTGCATTTAACATGTACTTCTCGAGGTATGGTCATGAGGAATCCTACTTCAGAAGTAACTCCTCTCCCTCAGTCATCTTTCCATAAAGCAAGTTTCTCGTGTCAGCCTAAATGATTGGCGACATCACCGAGCAGAGCAAGAAGTGAAAGTAAGTTTGTAGTCTACCACCGTAAAACAGGGAGAAGAAGAAATCTTATGGATCTACATCATATGAATTTACTTTTATCTGCTAAGACACCGGCCACACAGCTCTGTGAATGTCAGTGCCCTCACTCATTGATCCGAGATTGGTAAATTGTAGATTTGGTAGATTGGTAGATTGTGTGGACGCAACTGCGCTACTTGACTAAAAAAATTGCTTCACAAGTGAAAAGCTAGTTGATTTAAAAAGTAGCGATGCTACTGACACACTACAGAGAAATGTAGTTAAGCTAGTAACGTCACAACTTGAAGTGACACTAATGCCCAACACTGTTAAACTGTAACAAATCATATACAACCAAGACTTAATACTGTCATTATTATACCCCAAACCAAATTAAATCTCAAAATTACCCTCTACAGAGACATATAAGAGCCAGTGGTGAATTCCAAAAGAAGTGTCAGAGGTAAGGCAGCAAATAATCAAAAATCAGATGACATACTTATATAAACCACATAAACAACTTCATTTTTGCCCTAAACCACCTAACATACCAAAAACAAATACCTATACGGGTGTTTATAGTGAATAAATGTTAAATGTTTATAAAAACACTCAAGCCAGGGTCACGAAGAAGCAAGCAACATCTTGCAACCCAGCAGGAACTGCATATAGTCAAAGTCAAACTTGATGAAAATGCTGTCACGCAGAGGACTCACGGAGAACAGACACATATACTTTTCTCTGCACTTACAGACAAGCAGAACGAATGATGGTACAATTGCCCTACGTCAAACATTATACATTTGGACACCCTGTTTGGCTTGTGTACAAATATTCACTGTATGAATGCCACTGTATTTACATCGGATAATGAGATGGAGAGGAAGCTGAGACTTCAAAATCAGCTCAGAGTCAGAAGGCATCAAAGTCATGGAGCTTAAAATAAAATGAAATCCCATATTGCTTTGACTTTGTATGTGCGAACATAATGTGGTTTTTCTATACATCACCCACTCCAAAAACTATGTATACAGTTTTAAAAACTTGTATGTGTTGAAAAAGAATAAGGCAGCATATCTATGGAAATGGATAAAAAAAAAAGATAATAAAACCATATCCAGATGGCAATACTCGATTCAGTCTGAAGAATTTAAAGAAATCTTTCATCAATATTCCTTTTCAGGATTTAGAGGAAACAAACAAGCTTGGATCCAATCTAACTCTCACCTGGCCAATCACAGGCATCCCAGAGGGAAGTGCAATTCATACCTTGTACATACACAACTCACAGCTGGACTCCAGTGAAAAACATGATACCTTGGAAAGATAGCAGATACTCTATAAGGATAGCAGGGGAATTGCCAGCTGGAACTCTTCCAACATGTTACTCCTCATGCCAGAATCTTTTTTTGGTATTATTTAATAAATTACTACTGATGGCCTAATCAACCATGTGACTTCATCAGGAACTTCAACTTTATTACCATCATCATTACTGGCATTGTCATTGCTTTTGTTGTAATAAAAATTTACATATTTATTCTAGTGCTTGGTAACATGTTATCATTTTAACACGTTGTTTAATTAATGCAGCCTTTTTTTATCAGAACGACACAGTGGCTAAGGGGCAAGAAGGTTTTAATGGGCCTAGGTTCACAACAAGAACAAGAACACAGCAATTGCTCTAGTTTACTCGAGGGATGTTTTTCATAGCAAATTTTCCCCTCGGGAAAAGCACAATTGAGATGATTTAGGCATTTGCAGCATGCATTCTGCATCCTATACATATTACATATTTTCCAGATTATAGCTCACTTATATTCATGAGTTTGTGTTGACTTTGAATGTAATGTGCTCATGCAAATACTTTGCTTGGTGTGAACCCAGCATACTATAACCAAGCGGTAACATCCTGCTCTCCCTCGTGAAGCTTATATGCTACTTGAATTTAATTCATAATTCCCTTATTATTGAAAAGAATATTATTTGCACGTCACTTCACCTAAAACGTGTTCAATCTTTTTGTTTATTTTGTAGATAAATGACCAACAAAAATACATTAAAATAAAGATACAAATTATAAAATGTGTTACAAAAAGAAAATTTGCCAAACAAAATTAGGCTATTTAAAGTGGTTAAGAATTGTTTCAATGTTTTCTGTTGCTATTTTAAGTTTTTAATCTTTTTTTTTTTTTTCAGTCTTATCAGGTAACAATCCAATTCAAAATTTCACTTTGTGAGCCGTTTGTTTCCAGAGATTGTCACAGTTGTTGTAGTTACTGACAATTTTGCAACCTTAAAGGGCTCCACAGACTATTAAATTAAAATGATCTATTGTTGCACAAGTGTGTGAGCATTTAGTGACTTGTCAACATGCAACATTATCTATTGTAGATAAACAATTAATGATGATACTACAGTTAACAAACTACAGTAGCACCTCCAGTATTTTATCTATAGAATCTATATCTATAGTATGTATAGTATAGTATCTATAGTATCGCGGTAAACCGTGCAACCCTACTGAGACCCACTCATGTAATGATCCTTTAATTATAACTAACTGTCCTGAAAAAAAAAAAAAAAAAAAAATATATATATATATATATATATATATATATATATATATATATACATTTTAAATAAAAGTGTAAAATTATATGCATTTTACATTTAATAATGTGATTAATTGTGATTAATCACAAAAAATACAATTAATCATGATTAAAAACAAATTATCGCTGCCTAGCACTAATTTATTTATGTGCTTACAATTAAATATTAAAGTGAGTGGACTCCAATATTGGGTAACACTTTAGAATAACTATCGGTTATAACTAGTTAATAGTCCATTAATAAACTTTTACTTAATGAGTTATAAATGACTTGTAAAATACAAGTTAATAGTTTGATAATTATTTATAAATGTGCCTTATTGATAGCCAACATACAACTTACAAGCTGTTAGTTAACAAGTTA
Source organism: Danio rerio (assembly GCF_052040795.2). Lineage (NCBI taxonomy): Eukaryota > Metazoa > Chordata > Actinopteri > Cypriniformes > Danionidae > Danio > Danio rerio. The sequence continues at coordinate 45,335,704 of NC_141021.1, read as the reverse complement.
TGAATGACTTGTTAACTTTATTTTAATGATCAATAACTATACCTAATAAATTTGTAATAGATCATGAACAAGCTGTTAGCAGATCAGTTGTCATAGTTTGTTTACCATCTACTTATACCAGTGAAACTTTTGTAGAACTCTTTTAAATAAAATAATTTTGTAATCATTTAGTTTCAATGTTTAATACAAAAAGTGCCCAAATCTCATGGGTTTGTATTCTGTTGTACACTGCTGTTCTATCATGTGATGGCTTAGTATGTGTGTTTATACATTAAACACAATGTTCAACATTTGATCTGTGGATTTTCTTTGGTAAAATACAGCACACAGAAAAGGCTATGAGTGGAACAAAGTAAAGGTACAAACATTTTAATTTTTTTTTTAAATATCACATCAAATTTCAGTGGCTTGAATTTATTCCACCCATTTGCTGTTCTACAAAGTTTCACTGGTATTAGTAGATGGTAAACGAACTATGAACAACTGATCTGTAAAGTGTAAGTTAATATATTAGTTAAGTGTTAGTTATTAGCTTATGTATGTTATTGGGACGTTATTCTAGTTGCAACTGTTCCTCATTTACTAACAGTTAATAAATGAAGAATAGTTGCAACTTTAGAATAACGTCCCAAGAACATAAACTATTAACTGATCTTTTAACAAGCCTTTAGTAATTTACTAGCCGCTTGTTCATGATCTATTACTAATTTATTAGGTATAGTTATAAATCATTAAAATACAGTTAACAAGTCATTCATGTCTTGTTAGCTAACAGCTTGTAAGTTTTCTGTTGGCTATATATAAGGCAGTTATAAATAATTAACAAAATATTAACTTTTAGTTAACAAGTCATTTATAACTCATTAACTAACAGTTTATTAATGGACTATTAATTAGTTATAACCGATTTTCTAAGGTGTTACCCAAGTTTGTTTTCTCAACAATGTTGTTTTATTGTGTTTTGTTATTTAAAAAGTAAAGAAAATGGGCTCCAATGTTGTATTGGAATCATTTGACTTTCATAATCTGAAGAAAGTATTGTGTTTTTGATAAATATTACATTATTGAACCTATTTGACTCTAATTGTCTAAACAAATATTGCATTTTATTTAGATTTTATTCCACAAACAATTGTTAAATATGATTGTTTGTAAGTGCACATCACTAAATATTTTAATGTAAAATGTCACCCGAATGACCTTCAAGTCAAAACATTATTCAAAACATCTTCTTTTGCATTCTGCATAAGAAAACAATCCACAGCCTGAGAGGGTGAGCAAACGATGACAGGCTTTTGATTTTATGGCTGAAGCATCCCTTTTATTAGATTTGTTTAAACTTACATTTCAAGATTGAAATTCAGATTCAAATTTCCGTTGGCTTTGATCTAGAGCCAGAAGAGAGTGTTAGATGCAGGCTGCTTACGTCTGCAGAGCCCAGCCCAAGATGCTGCAGCATCGTTACTCAACCCCCTATTGCTTTCAGAGCCAAATGCTAATGTGTCATTTACCTATCACTGGGAGGAAAGCTTTAGCTGGGCCCCAGACCCAAGTAAAGCCATCTGCTTCTTTAAAATCCAGGAAGCGGAAGGCACAACTGCACAATTCAATTTGCATTTTATCATTAATTCAAACATTTCAAGCACATACTATGGTGCCATATCAGCTGATATTCAATCAACTGGTAAAACCGTATTTGTTTTGGCAGCTACCAACCCTATGCATATTTTTAACTTGGAAATGTAGCTACAAGTTAAGATCAACAAATAGATAGCCCTTGGGCCAAATGTTAATTAGACAGGCTTGGTGGAAAGCGAATGCTCGTGAGAATACTGACATGCAAGCCTGTAGCATTTCAGTATATGAGAGCTTATTACAGAAAGCAGTTTGGTTACACTTTCTTGATGCTGGTGGCCAAGAATGAGCTCTACAGCTGATATCTGAAGCTTAAACATTTGGAATCAATTCAAAATTACATTTCAAGACTTGTTTATAAGCTGTAAAGCCACATGCACGTGTAATCAAACACTTATACATACACTCACCGGCCACTTTATTAGGTGCAATGACTAGTACTGGGTTGGAACCCATTTTGCATTCAGAACTGCCTTAATCCTTTGTGACATAGATTTAACAAGGTAATGGAAATATCCCTCAAAGATTTTGCTCTATATTGGCAGGATAGCATCACACAGTTGCTGCAATTTTTTTTGGCTGCACATTTATGATGCGAATCTCCCATTCAACCACATGCCAAATGTGCTCTACTGGATTGAGCTCTGGTGACTGTGGAGGCCATTTGAGTACTGTCAACTTATTGTCATGTTCAAGAAACCAGTCTGAGATGATTTGCGCTTGAAGACATGGCATTTTATTCTGCTGGAAGTAGCCATCAGAAGATGTGTACAATGTGGTCACAAAGTGATGGACATGGTCAGCAACAATACTCAGGTAGCCTATGGTGTTGACACAATGCTTAATTGGTACTAATGGGCCCAAATTGTGCCAAGAAAATATCCTCCACACCATTACACCATCACCATCAGCCTGAACCATTGATACAAGGCAGGATGGATCCATGTGTTCATGTTGTTGATGAAAAATTCTGACCCCACCATGTCACAGCAAAAAATGCACAGAAGAAGATTACCATGTAGGGGAGAGGGATCCCAAAATAGAACTTAACATTGTCACAAAATGGCTGACATCAGGTCTGTTGATTAATGCAACTTTAAATGTCTCCTGAGACTTATCATAGGCACAAAATGGCTGACATCTAAAAATCCCCATAGACTTAACATTGGCACAAATTGTCTGACATCAAATATTTGGATGACTATGGTTTCCGCTACATTCATTCTTCCATGGCGGGGCACCAGGCCAAAACTGATCCCGCCACGGCTTCACTACAGCTTTTCATTTAAAACATTCAATCGTGTTCTTTAATAGCGGGTTATAAACACACCAGAACATTTTAAAAGGTAAGTGAATTATAACAGCGCAAACTTTTCTGTAACTGTATAGTGGTGCTCATTAATTGTTTAACCCTTGAAGGTTACGTGCTGACTGACAGGTGTGTGATGCGTGAGGCCAGCAAACACGACGTATAGCCGTTTCACTTTACTTCAGGACACATTAATGCCACTCTGTAGGTCTGTAGATTTATGAGAGACATTCAGAAATATTCCTAGCAAGTCTTATAAATGTTGGAGACATACTTGGTACATAAACGCACTAAATCACTCTTCAGCAGCGTTTTATTTGAGAGTGCACAAAAACATCTGCGCTTGAGCAGTGCATATTTGAGGGGTGTGCAAGAAGTTTTGTGCTTGAACAGAGGAAATCGGCGCGCAAGCAAAGAGATTACATAAATGCGATCTCGACTTAATACTGCACTCACAACATTTGTCAATAAAATAACGACACAGGTGGTAGATCTGTGCAAAAAAGGCCTGTCGCCACAGCTGGAAAAAATCCTAGAGGAAACACTGATGACAGTGAGGTAGAAATTTGGGGGTGGGCTCATTTTACTCTGCATATCAAGTCGGCATTAAGTAGTGATATAACAACTTTGTACACACTCCCTAGCAACCACTTATACCACCCCAACAACCATATAACAACATTAATAAGCCATATCTCAGCACATGAATTCTATAGAAAGACAGGGTTTGGGATTTTTTGATTCGGGCTGTTGAATCTTTTTTGTTTTCACCTGTTAAACTGCATTGCCAAAGCTTAGCAACCATTTCAAATGTCCCAGCAACTACATAAACACATATTTGTGCATTTATTAGCACTTGATTGCCAGTACAGTAATGCCTTTTACCCGAGCAAATTGCCATGGCAAACCCTACTTACATTTTCTTTAACAAATGTAGAATTCTAGTTTGAGTTACTGTTGCACTTCTATTATGATCTCTGGCAATAACAAGGCATTTGTGAACCCAGAACTGCCCCTTTGAAAATTGTGTGCATGATTGTGTGCATGGTTGTGCATGAAAATCCCAGTAGATCAGCAGTTTCTGAAATACACAAACCAGCCCGTCTGGCACCAACAACCATGCCACATTCGAATAACTTAATAACAGTCACTTAAATAATTTTCTTCCCCATTCTGATGCTCGGTTTGAACTGCGGCAGATCGTCTTGACCATGTCTATATGCCTAAATGCATTAAGGTTCTGCAGTTGGACAGGTGTACCTAATAAAGTGGCTAGTAAGTGTATATATGAATCTCAGGTATACGGATACGCTTTTCTAATAAGATGCATGAGGGAATAACAGGTCATGATGTGATCTAAGAGCCGTACCTCAATTTCCTGTGTCACTAGGAAACACGAAATGAAACGATGTTGTCCTGAGAACATGATTGAATGAAATTCAGAATGAAATGTAGCACAACGGGTGTCTAATAACTGACGCATTCACTATTTTGTTTGTAGCATCTGGAGGGCCTCCCTCAAACTTCTCTTCATTAATACTACATTTATTTTATTCTGGACTCGGGTGCTTAATTGGTTCGCCACCATGTGCCAATCATACACAACACACGTGTTCGGTTTCTGTTTATTTTCTCTTTTATTGTGGGGACTTTCCATAAATACGCATATACAAGTACACCCCTCACAGATATCTCTTTAAATTAATATTTTCTATAAGATACTACAATAATACACTTACCGGCCACTTAATTAAGTACACATGTCCAGCGGCTTGTTAACGCAAATTTCTAATCAGCCAATATCATGGTAGCAACTCTATGTGTATGCATTTAGGCATGTAGACATGGTCAAGATGATCTGCTACAGTTTAAATTGAGCATCAGAATGGGGAAGAAATGTCACTTTGAACGTGACATGGTTGTAGGTGCCTGATCTGAGTATTTCAGAGACTGCTGATCTACTGAGATTTGCACGCACAACCATCTCTAGGGTTTACAGAGAATGGTTTGAAAAATAAAAAAAAATCTTCAGTGAGCAGCAATTCTGTGGGTGCAAATGCCTTGTTGATGCCAGTGGAGAATGGCCAGACTGGTTTGAGCTGATAGAAAGGCAACAGTAACTCAAATAACCACTCGTTACAACCGGGGTAAACAGAAGAGCATCTCTACACACACAACACAACCAACCTTGAGGCAGATGGGCAACAGCAGCAAAAGACCACACTGGGTTCCGCTCCTGTCAGCTAAGAACAGGAAGCTGAGGCTACAGATCCTACATGCCCGTCAAAATCAGACAATAAAAGATTGGAAAAATGTTGCCTGGTCTGACAAGTCTCGATTTCTGCTGCGACATTCGAATGGTAGGGTTAGAATTTGGTATCAACAACATAAAAGCATGGATCCATCATGCCTTGTATCAATGTTTCAGGCTGGTGGTGATGGTGTAAAGGTGTGAGGGATATATTTTTTGGCACACTTTTGGCCCATTAGTACCATTTAAGCATTGTTTCAATGCCACAGCCTACCTGAGTACTGTTGTTGATCATGTCCATCCCTTTATGACCACAGAATACCATCTTCTGATGCCTACTTCCAGCAGGATAACACACCATGTCATAAAGCATGAATATTCTCAGACTGATTTCTTGAACATGACAATGAGTTCACAGTACTCAAATGGCCTCCACAGTCACCATATCTCAATCCAATAGAGCACCTTCGGAATGTAGTGGAACGGGATATTCACATTATGGATGAGCAGCCGACAAACCTGTTTCAGTATGAAACATGATGCTATCATGTCAATATAGATCAAAATATCTGAGGAATATTTCCAGTACATTGTTGAATCTATACCATGAGGGATTAAGGCAATTCTGAAGGCAAAAATAGGTCCAACCTGCTACTAGTAAGGTTTACATAATAAAGTGGCCGGTGAGTGTATATGTGTATTCGTTAGATATTCATTAGATTTGTCAATACCAAATCCATAACTCAAACTAATCTTATAAATAAATAATGAAATACTTTCGATCAAGGTCCAGATATAAATACACCCAAATAATATGTTGTGCAAAATTATTAAATGACGTTTTAATAATTAAGAAAAAATGGTCAAATAAATAGACCAGAACAATAATAAAACAGAGTTTCAAAGTTATTAATGCTGTTATAACAGATACTATTCATATTAACATTGCGTCCATTTTAAATATTTTATATAATATGTTTATCAGTGCAGAAATCAAAGAATGAATTAGGACAAAAATAATTACCTTTTTTATATTAATATTTAGAATAAAATGTATAATTCTAGAGATGAATGGGAATTACTGTTGAGTATAATAATATAATGTTAAGTGATAGAAAGACTTTTTTTCAATGACGATGTGGCCTTCTTCGAATAACTATTTGTGCTAGTTTAAAATGATCTGGTTTCTTTAAAAACACACCCAGGTCTTCGCTGATACCATATAGATGAATGTGCAAAAACACAACTTTACCTCTTACAAAATATCACTGTTTATCAAGCCTCTGTGTTATAACAGGCCATATGAAACATCCACTCAAACACCAAAACTAAACCAAGGAGAAGAAAAGACAGACGGAGAGAATGATTTGTTAAGTTTACTCTACATAATAGGAAGTCAGATCATAATTAAGATCCGTCGAGCTGCAGAGCTGTAATTCACAGGAAGTGCTGCTTTGATGGGGATGTTAAGCACTGCCGTGAGGTGCAGAATGGTAAGAATATTGTGATTACGAGACTGAGAAGAGAATCAAGGGGAGGTGGGGTGACAATACTTTCAATACTTTCGCCTTTCTGCCAGGAAAAGCACAGAGCAGCTGTTTCAGTAGGCAAAGCACAACAGTTTCTCTATTGTCTTGTGCGTTTTATCAGACGTAATCACTGATTTCATAACTGAGAGTCGCCCAGTGAGTGAGTTGAAGTCATGCGATGAAAAGATGATTTTAATAAGGGTATTTAGGTGTAATTATACCCTGGCTCTTTCTTGATGAGGGTGAGTGGGGAAAGGACAACTGCAATGTGTGTGTGTGTGTGTGTCCTGTTGAAACATTATCGACTCACTACAACATTGTTGAACTCTGTTCCAGTTGAGTGGAATACAGGGACGGTATTGGGATGGTGTTTCTATTTATTTCTAGTAGAATACCATTCAAATTAATGAGGCAAGTATGATTGGTTGGTTGTTGATTTATTGATGTAACAAAATTAATAGTTTAAATAGGATATAACACATTAAACTGTTACTGTGTTACTTTTACTGTGTTATTGTGTTACTGTTTAACTGGCCACATTTGTAAATACAGTTATAATTTTACAAAATTACAATATGATTGGTAACACTTTAGTTTAAATAACAATTCACATTATTTACAACTGGCTTATTACCTTACTCTTGTTAAGTATGATCTTATTTTACATCTATAATCCTTACCTAACTATTAATAACAACCCAGGCTCATTCTAAAAAAAACATAGTCCTATACATTTCTAGAGAATGTCAAATACATCCCAGGAGGTAAAGTTTTTGCAGTTTTTTTTTTTTTTTTTCGTGAATCCACCGGAGGCACTCTGTACACTTTTTAAAATCCCAAATGTCTTATTTTCTGGAACCGTTTTTTCCCAGACTTGAAGCCTGTCTGCATCTCTGCATCTTAAGTCTGCCAACGTATACCATGACAAGCTAGTGGACAAATTGGTAACATCGGGAAAGCCATCCATAAGGAGGTAAGGGGTCAGTCGGTAAGTGTAAAAAAGAACGGTGTCATACTACCTAGTAGCATTCATTTTAAAGATGAAATGCAGCCATAAGTATGTCCGGCTACATAATTCGCGATCTCCAGAAGCGTATATAGGGCTATGTTTACAGACTGAGCCTATGTTGATTAATAAGCACTAAATTACTAGTTTATTGTGCTAAAATGTTTAATTGTTTGTAATTTTTATTTATTCGTTTGAATTGTGCATCAAAATAAAATGTGATCAAATATTTATATTTCAAATAAAGGTTTTATTTAAAATTTTAACATTTTCTTTAAAATAATCGCATACTTTTTTAGCAGTTGTGGTACTTCTACAACTTCGGCTCATTCTGAAAACGTAGCCTTGCATACATTTCTGGAGATCTCAAATTTTGTAGTTAGAGCTCTGTAGGGCTGCATTTCGTTTTTAAAGCGAATGCTACAAGGCGGTATGATGCCGTTCTTTTTCTCACATACCATCTGACCGCTAACCTCCATATAGACTGCTATCCCACCGTTACCAGTTTGTCCGGTAGCTCAACACGTACATCAGAGGACTTGAGAAGCAGAGCAGAGTTGACCGTGACAACGTAGCTTGAGTCTGGTGAAAAACAGTTCCAGAAAGCCGGTAAGACAAAAACAAAAGCTAAAAAATAAAATAAACAAGTAAATAACAAGGTGAGAATATGGTCAAATCTGAAAATGTGAAAAAAATCAATAGGGCTTTTCGTTTTCTGGACTGGCTTTTAAAACACTATTGGTTGGGTTTAGGGAAGGGGGATCAGTTGATTGGTCAGTCAGTCGACAGCGACCTCTGGTGGATCTATGTGAGAACAGGAGGTGAGTCGCGAGTCAAATAAAAAATTTTAAATAGCACACACAGCGGCCTCCGGTGGATTCAAGAAAACAAAAACTGCGTAGTGTAGCTTCTGGGACGTATTTTGCTCTCACTAGAAATGTATATAGGGGAACGTAATCAGGATGAGCCTGAGCTGTACTGAGTTGTTGTTGTTGCGCACGTAATGAAGAGCGGTGTTGTCGCGCGTGTTCTGATCAGCTGTGTTGTCGTGCGCCTACTCAAGAGCGGTGTTGTCGCGCGCCTAATTAAATACATCCTTACTTCAACTTAAATGGAGTAAGTTTACAGTATTCATATTTATTCGTTTTTGTTTTGTTTTTTACTCTAAATGGTTTGCTGTATTCGGTTTCCTCAAACAGTTTGAGTTGCCTTGAAATATTGGGTTTTACAGTATACTCAATTGGTTGAGTTATCTTCATTTATTGGGTTTTACTGTGCTCAAAGTGCTTTGCTTACTTAAATGGATTAAGTTCACAGTACTCATTATGATTAGTTTTGAACTTAAATGGTTTGTTGCAATTGGTTTCCTCAAACGGTTGAGTTACCTTATTCTTTTGGTTTTAAAGTCTATATCATTGTATTCTTATATAATACCCACAGATCTAACTAAAAATCCATTATTTAAATATTTAAACACACAATTTAAGCTGGGGCGTGCTTACAAATGACTCAGCATCTAGAGTTGGATAAATCTAGAAATAAACAATAAATAAATAAACAACAGTGTAATTCCGCTATGACTGTACGAGAAACACAGAAGGACAGTGTATACCTGGAAAACGCATTAACCACCGTCCTTTTGAGCTAAAGTCTCTCGAGCATCAAGAAGTTTGCGAAACAAATTAAATGTGACCGCTTGATGGATGTGTTCATTTTTGATGGTCCCCTGAAAAAGACAGGAGGACTTACGGGGGATCATAATGTGGCGTAATGCAGACGTTTTAAAAATAGACATGGCTTGATGCATGGAGGCGGGGAGGGGCCGCGCTTTCCAGATCTGAGGCCAGAGAAAAGGAGGAGGAGAAGGAAGAGTTATTAGGCCAACACAAAACTGATTGTCTATTCCTGCTGCAGAGCTGAGCTCACAGCAGCCATGCAGTCTGAGGAAGCATGAACTGAATGGCAAGTGGCTGCTTAGGAAGAGAGAATGAGAGAAGGGAAGAGAGAGCGAGGTCAATGAGAATGAGCGTACGGGGAAACAAAGACCTACGCTAATGAATGAGAAAGGTTAAGAGGGATGAGAAAGAAGCAGTCTGGGAATGCCACTGGTTTTGGAGGATGTGTTGGGATGGCCTGAAAAAAAGAAGAAGAAAAAAAAAAAAAAACAACGGGAGACTATTTTGGGTTTGGCGAATCAGGTCAGTGACATGAGAATCTCATTGAGAGAAACAAGGCAACAATTATTGGTTTCTCTCCGTGTGTAATGCCATTCCCAATTCTTGGAAACACAATTCCCAAACTACTTGTCCTAGTGTGCAGGATTAGGATTAGGGGATTAGCGGATGCCAAATCATATGTTGAACAGTACTGTATGTCAAAAGGTGACTATATGACCTGCTATTTCAAATATGTTTTTCAAGCATGCTATTTGGGCTGTTTTATTGGATTATATACTTACAATTGCTACTGGTATTCAAAAAAATTGGTTTGTAAGTACTGTCATATAACTAACCGTAACCCTAACCATAGGGACAGAGTAGTTAAATGTAGTTAACTCAGTTATAGGAACTAGCTATCATACTTGGAATGTTCCTTCACATTATTTGTTGATAAAAGTGCAACATATTAATATATGGAGAAGCTTTAATCGTTTCTGAATCAATATTCCATTAATCTACATATGCAAAACACTATGCACTGTGACAAATACTAACTTTCCATTGGAAAGATTTTCAGTTGCTTATTAACCTCTTGATATTGTGTTTGGCCATATAAATAAATAAATAAATAAATAAATAAATAAATAAATAAGTAAGTAAATAAATAAATAAATAAATAAATAAATAAATAAATAAATAAATATTTACAGCAAACAAAACAAAAAATAATAAAAATAAATACATGAATAAATTAATTGATTAACAGAGGCGAACAAACAAACTGAATAGATAAAAATAACAAATAATTATTTACAGCAAACAATCAGCAAGTAAACAAACAAAAATAAATTAATAAATAAACAAACAGCAAAGAAACTAACAAACAAAAATAAACAACTAAATAAATAAACAGATAAATAAATAAGCTGCAAATAAACAAACATAAAAATAAATAAACAAACAAACAAACAAACAAACAAACAAAATAAATAAATAAATATGTACAGCAAAAAAAGAAACAGACAATCACAAGAACATACATCTATTGCAATTATTTTTTCAATAATTTTATCTATTTATTTATTTATTTAGTTTTTATCAATTTATTTAAGAAAACAATTTGCAAAATATTGCATGAGGATGTTTCACATACTAAATAAAGAGCAATTAGCATAAATAAAATAAAAACAATAAAATTAAATAAAATTAAATAATATTAAATAAAATGAATAAATTAATTAAAAATAAATTGAACAATAAAAATAAAATAAAATAAATAAAAATAATAATAATTTAAATTTAATTAAATATTCCTAAACACTGCAAACATTTCTATTCAGAAAGCACTGATGTTCAGAAGACTTTGATTGTGTTTGAAGTGTCATCTTTGAAGGTCCTCCCACTGAGATGGACTATTTTTTTAAAATCTTTTGTGTAGTTATTCTGATGTAAATTCAAGTTATATACACCTGGTACAGCTAGACGGGAAATAAATAATGGGATATATGATGACATATACACTTTTGTGGTGGAATATTTCCTTAAGTCAAGGGAAAACTGTGTCTGTGTACTACAGTATAAATTAAATACTTCAACACTACCACCACCAACAATAACAACAGGACTTGTTCTGTACTTGTGGGAAGTGTATGAATTGAGATTCAGCCTTTATCTCTCTCTGCCTACTGCTCTTTGTGTCTCACACACATTCTTATGCTCATACACAACACTCATAACTCCGCTGGCTCCACAATCCACACATTTGCACGTCGCTCATGTCTGGCGGATCCAGCACCGAGATGGCAAATACCGACCTGCATTTAAACGCAGAGGCGCGACTCTGACATCAGGACTCCAGAGGGGAGACGCTGCATCCCTTTAAGGAACTGCTCTTAATACAGGGACATAATCCCATTTCATCAGTTCATTCTCCCCTGACGCTTCCTCTCTCATTTCATTTTTCCTTCTGAGTTATGGATCAGGATGATGGAGTGGGAACGATGCGGCTCAGAGGAGGAATTTCCACTCGAGCCCCTGAGGCTTGCAGGAAATATCAATTCCCGCCACCGCATCAGACAAATCAGACAGGCTCCTTCTATTAGTTTACAGCTTGCGGCTCACCTTTTTTTTCCCTCTCTCTAAGTTCATTTCTCCTCACCTTCGTTCTCGTCTGCTTAACAAACAACTATAGGAAATGCACTTTACATACAGTCTGCTCTATTCATAGTGCTGGGAGGTTAATCGTTGTGCCATACAGATGGACATTAGTACATTTAGGGTACACTTTCCACCATACAGGTGGACATTAGTACATTTAGGGTACACTTTTGTACCATGCAGGTGGACACTAGCACATTTAGGGTACACTTTTATACCATACAGGTGGACACTAGCACATTTAGGGTACACTTTTGTACCATACAGGTGGACATTAATACATTTAGGGTACACTTTTGTACTATACAGGTGGACATTAGTACATTTAGGGTACACTTTTGTACCATACAGGTTGATGTTAGTACATTTAGGGCACACTTTTGTAATTTTTAAAGTTCACTTTTGTTTGTTTTGTTTTTTGTTTTGTTGTAAGGTACTATAAGATACACACCTTTTTGGGTATCAATATGTACCTTTAAGGACCTGCACTCAGAAATAAAGGCACTGGGGTGGTAGCTTTTGGAAAAGGTACAAATTTGTACCTAAAAGGTGCATATTAAGACCTCAAGAGATTATATTAGTACCTTAAAAGTACAACAGTGTTCCTCTTAAAATGTTTAGGTATTATTATATACTTTTGAAGTACCAATATGGACCCTTCAAGTACAAATGTGAACCTTTTAAAAAAGATACCACCCCAGTGATAGCTCGGGTACCTTTATTTCTGAGAGTGTGTTAGGAACAAAAATGTTTTGACAAGGTAATGCCCCAGTGACAGATTTTGTAAATTAATGAATGAACGAATGAACGATCGGAACAAGGTAAGAAGGAAAGAACGAATGAACAAATGAAGAAACAAACAAGTGAACAAATGCACAAATGAATGAATAAACGAATGACTAAACAAATAGATAAACAAACGAACAAACAAATGAACAAACTAACTAATTACCTAACAAACAAACGAATGAACAAACAAACAAACAAACAAGTCAGTATATGTCAGTATGGCAGGGAGGGCGTGTCCAGGCTGCCTGCAATGGTGGAGAACAGGTTAGGAGATAATCAAAGCAAATGATTAACACCTGTTTTCCCTCAGTGATTGGGCCAGAGAGACGCATGAAAAGCGAGATGGCCGGCACAGAACGAGAGAGAGAGCTGAGGAAGCACGCACTCTTAAATGCTCCTAAAGCTTGGTAATAATAAAGACAACTTTATGACCTGAATCGCTGGCCCTATTTACTTTTTCCACACTTACACGGAAGTTATTACAGTTAGTTCTCTGATTTATAAATAAATCAATACTTCTTTAAATCATTAACAAACTTATCAGTCACATTTTACAATAACGTTTCATTAGATAATGCTATTTGATGTATTTACTAACATGAAATAAGTATGAAAAATAGCATTTATTTAACATAGTTACTAATGCATCTTTAAAAGCCAAATTCATGCTTTTTAACATTAGTTAATGCACATGATCTAACAAAACTTGAATAAATACTATAATTCATTCATTTTCTTGTCGGCTTAGTCCCTTTATTAATCAGGGGTCGCTACAGCAGAATGAGCCGCCAACTTATTCAGCATGTTTAACGCAGCGGATGCCCTTCCAGCTGCAACCCATCACTGGGAAACATCCATTTACACCCATTCACAGACATACACTATGGTCGGAGGAAACCTACGCCAACACAGGGAGAACATGCAAACTCCACACAGAAATGCCAACTGACCTAGCTAAGGCTCGAACCAGCAACCTTCTTGCTGTGAGGTGATCGTGCTACCCACTGCGCCACCGGGATGCCCAATAAATAAATACTATCATGTATTGTAGCAAATAATGTATTTAATAAATTTTAACAGTGCAATAAATACTGTATTGCGATTGTAATACGATTACTGTAATAACTACTGTAATTTGTTTTTCTTGTATTGCATTGTTCATCGTTTGCTTCATTAACTAATACAACTTTATAGTAAAGAGTTACCAAATTATTCAAAATCATTATTAATGTATTCCAAAATGCATTTCAACAGTTCAACTGTACTGAAAAAAAATCCACCCAGGCTTATAATTGATACACATATATACATTTCAGGAGATCGCAAAATACTTCCCAGAAGGTATGTTTTTTTGCAGTTTTTGTTTTTGCAAATCCACCAATGCCCTATGTGTACATAGTTTCAGATCTCAAATTTCTCTCGCGAGTGCCATTCGAACCTGCTGTTCTCACGTAAATCCTTCTGAGGCCGCTGTCATAGTTAACTCTCAAGTCCGCTGACGTTCAGTACATGGCAAGCTACTGGGCAAACTGGTAACAGCGGAAAAAGCCATCTACATGTAGATAAGCGGTCAGTGGGTAGTGTGAAAAGAAACAAAAGCCGTCTGTGGCGTCATACCACCCTGTAGCATTTGTTTTAAAGGCAAATGCAGCCATACGTAGCTCTGGCTACATAATTGGTGCTCTACAGAAATATATAATGTGCAAGGGAGTACATTTCACAATGAGCCGGTGGTGAAAAAATATCACTTTGTCCACAATAAATAAATAAAGAAAGCACACTAATTATTTTAAAACAGAAAACAGAAAACATTTCCCAATTTCCGGTTTGTGCTATATTTTTCATCAAATTACTGAGCTGATGATTCAAAGCCATACAAGATATTCCAATTCCGTTGAAAAACTGTTGAAACAAATGTCAAATATGCTCATAAAACCTGATGTCAAACCACAGTGCATTTTGCTAATTAATCTGCACTATTTAATCAGGAAATAAATCTTGGGATTTGCAGTTATTGGAGCTTTTAAAGGCACTGTAGTTGGTCTTGCAATGGTGTTTAAAATAAACAGAAAAGCTACACTTACAGACAGAGATATACAAAACAAACAATGTATTTACTGTTATTTTACTAGCATCTCTTGCTGGCAGAAGAAGCCGAGAGTGCCATTACACTGCAGCTGTGGTGGGTTCATGCTCGTGTTTCATGAACCTGTGTCAGCACAACGGGGTAAATCACACTTGCTTTAGTGATAGATGACACCCACTAAGACGGCAGACAGGACTGGCTTGCAGACTGTAATGGAGAACAACACTCAGCTCCAACTACACAAAAAAAAAAAAAAAACAGAGGTGGAAGGATGATTGCTGCATAAACGACCTCTTTAAATGACACTATTATTCTGACTGCCAGAATCCCAACTGAAAATCTCCTGAAAACAACTTTGAAATCTGTGTGAACCCGGAAGTTGTTGAGACAACAACTTGTTGAGACAGCAATTTGTTGATATACTTCCAACTAAAATAGAATATTGAGTAGGGGGGCAGGACTTTATTTTTGCACATTGTTCCCTTGGTTCAAATAAATGGTAAAGGGGCGTGGCTTAGAATATCGTGGCTAGAAGATCGCTGGTTCGATCCTCGGGTGGATCAGTTGACATTTCTGTGTGGAGTTTGCATGTTCTCCCCTTGTTCATGTGGGTTTCCTCCGGGTGCTCCGTTTCTTTCCCCCACAAGTCCAAAGACATGCGGTTCAGGTGAATTGGGTAGCCTAAATTGTCCGTAGTGTATGAGTGTAAATGAGAGTTTATGGATGTTTCCCTGTGATGGGTTGCGGCTGGAAGGGCATCTGCTGCGTGAAACATGTGCTGGATAAGTTGACGGATCATTCTGCTGTGGTGACCCGGATTAATAAAGGGACTAAAATTTAAAAAAAAAAAAAAAATGAATGAATGAATGAATGACTACCAGAATCTCAATTGAAAGCACTTGAAAATCTCCTGAAAACAACAATAAAATCTGTGAACCGGAAGTTGTTGAGACAACTCTATTTGTTGATGTACTTCCGACTGAAATGGAATATTGAGTAGGAGGCGGAGTTATCTTCTGGCGCATCATTCCCTTGTGCAGTAAACTAAGGACACCGTAAACTTTGCGTTAAGAGGTGTCTTTTTTGAATGATTTACTAACGGCTGTAAGCATTTTGCACACTGCTTATGCGCCCTGCGCGCCTCACTTTTTAACCGTCTGTTGCACCTCGCTTTTTCAACTATTGCGCACTGAGCAACAGTGGGTTACGTCAGTCGCATCGGTTTCATTCTCCAATCAAATAAAAACAGAGACAGGTTTTACTTTGAGGTGACGGCACTGTTTGTGTTGTCAAGACGACTACAGAGACTTGTGATTGATGTTTGGAGTTGTATAAAATCTTGAATTTTACAATATTATTAAATATTAAAATTATAACAATATCAACAGCAACACTCTCGCACAATGCCCAGCTGATTCAGTTGTTGCCTTTCGACGCAAAAAGCGCACCGCACTTCTTCTTTTTTTTTGTCTCTGTGGCTGAAACCATCAAATTGACATCATTAGAAACATGGAAGAAAATGATCAGATTTGATAGACTTAGCCTAGATGGTTTGATTGTTCCCTATATTGTATTGATGTATTGATATGTTCTCCTATATACATTTTTGGAGATCGCAAAATACGTCCCAGAGGCCGCTGTGTATGCTTTTTCAGATCTTAAATTTCTCTTGTGAATGCCATTTGCGTCTGCTGTTCTCGCATAATTTCACCAGAGGCCGACTGACTGACCAACCGACGATAACCCCAACCTTTCCCTTCCATAAACTCAACCAAAAGAGTTTACAAAGCAATCCAGAAAAAGAAAAGCCCTCGCATGATTTTAACTATGTTTTCAAATCTTACCACTTTCTCACCCTGTTATTTATTTGTTTATTTTAATATTGTTGCCTTTTTGTTTTTGTTTTACCTGCTTTCTGGAACCGTTCTTCACCAGACTTAAACCCCATCATCATAGTCAACTCCTCTCAATGTCTCAAGTCTGCCAATGTAAATGGCGAGCTATTGGGCAAACTGGTAACGGCGGAAAAGCAGTCCACACCGAGGTAAGCAACCAGCTGGTAGCGTAAAAAGAAACAGAAGCCATCAGCGATATTCGTCCTATAGCATCGATGACGTCATTCCTATGTCATTGGTGTGACATCATAACGACCCACTAGCATTCATTTTAAAGACAAAATGAAGCCATAAGCAGCTCTGGGTAAATAAATGTATGCTCTCCAGAACTGTATACGTGGGTACGTTTTCAATGAGCCTGTGTTGAATATAACAATGGGCACTATCAAAATAAACAATGCACATTTTGATTTCACATAGACTTTAAACTAACATATCTCTTGATCTTTTATCTTGTTTTGAAAGAAATATAATTTTGATGCCAACAAATTATTTTCAGGTTTCAGTGATTTCAGTGTTTCATGGTCTGAGTTCAATTCACGCATGTTTCACTAAAGGAATATTCGGCTGAAAGCAAAATTAGCATCTGGGATCTGCAAGATGAGATGTTTTTACATGTTCAAACAGAAGACAACAAAGACTTCTAGGAAGAAAAGAAGCGGATCATCATCTAAGCAAGCGAAAAGCCTTGACTTGTCTAGCCCTCTACGATTGCACAAAGATACTTTTGACACTGCACAATTTTTGGGTTGTAATACAGGTTTCATGGTTCTTGTTCTGCACAAAACTATGAAAATGATCATTCATTGCTCAAGGCAAATCTGAATGAATGCAAGTCCTTGTGCCTCAAATAAGATGGCAAAAAAAGTACTTTCAGCATATACGTCTTTCATTTTTCATCTATATGAGAGTGAAAGTTTCTAAAGAGCTGAATATTACAGTCGAGTTGTCCCAGAGAGACTCTGAAAATAGGAATTAGACATTAGAAGCATGTTTCATCCATTACGCTCAAAAGGATGTGCACTCGACATTCTGAGAAGACCATTATAGAAGTAGAAATGGGAAGATTGTTCGAAGGAGTTTTGTTTGTTTTTTATTCTTACCTTTTAAAATGCCTGGAAACTGTTTAAATAATTAATTCTTGTTCAATTAATCCAGTAATTTCTTGCACAGAACATCAAAGGAAACATAAAATGTTAATGATCTTCTTATAAACACTGAACTTTTTCTTAACCTCGACTGAACCAGTCTGGATAAGTTTTTGCATTGATGGTATTTGAGCAATTGTATAAACACTTCTAATAATTGCCACAGATTCTGCTTTACCTCCTATGGCACTGTCCATGAAGTTACCTTCTTCTGATTGACCTTTCTCTGATTGCTGCCTTTGATATCCCATTTGTTTTGTTTTGCTCTGTTTTTTTTTTTTTTTTTTTGGTTCATTTTACTTTTTTACTTTGTGTTTTGTTTTGTTTAATGTCTTTGTTTGTCGATTATTTTGTTTTGTTTTGTTTCTTCGCGTGTTGTTTCCTATTGTATCATTTGGTTTTGTATTTTGTTTCGGTTCATTTTTGTTTTTTAGTTTTGCTTTATTTTGTTTTTGTTTCATATGGTATCATTTTGGTTTTGTATTTTATTTTGGTTGATTTTTGTGTATTTTGTGTTTTGTTTAAATTTTTTTTTTTCATTTTTTGCTTTGTGTTTTGTTTAGGTTCATTTTTTTATTTTGTGTTTTGTTTTGGTTCTTTTTTTGGTTGTCGTTTTGTTTGATGTTGCTTTGTTTTGTTACTTATATCATTTGGTTTTGTATTTTGTTTTGGTTTTATTTTATTTTATTATATTATTATTTTTTTTGTTTGTTTTTTTTTTGTTTCATTTTGTTTGTTTGACAGTAATCATAGTAGAAAATGGTTTCATTTCATTTATTAATCCATTCATTTTCTTTCAGTTTAGTCTCTTTGTTTTTCAGGGGTTAACAGTAGATTGGACCGCAACTATTTATATGTTTTACACAGCAGATGCCCCTCTAGCTGTAACCCAGTACGAAAAAAAAATGATTGGTTTGTTTTATTTCGATTTAACTTTTTTGTTCATTGTTTCGTTTTGATTTGTTTCATTTTGTTTTGTTTCATATCGTATCATTTGGTTTTGTATTTTGTTTTGGTTAATATTTTTGTTTAGTTTATGGCATTTTTTCATTTTGTGTTTTGCTTGTTTGCTTTTTGTGTTTCAGTTCATTTTTTTTGTTTGTCAATCGTTTTGTTTTGTTATATAATATAAAGTTATAAATTTAAATAATATAAAGTTATGTTATATAATAGAAAGATATCTGAAAACAAATTCTCTAAATTACAATATAGTGTTTGAGTCAAATTGCAGTTTCATAGTCGAACAAACAGTCAATCATGCAGTTACTCTGCGGGTATGCTGACTGACTGCAGACAGTGGTTGTGCAGAAGAGACCCAGCACTGCAGGCCAGAGCACTAGACTGAGCTGGAGACACTCAGTGCCCACACAGGATCCAAAGCATGTCTCCATGGAGATGCCCGAGTGTGTGCCAATGCAGCAGCTGGAGGAGAGGCTTGCAGCCTCAGAAAGACCAGCGGCCCCCGGGATATACACTTGCTGGACTCTTAACAACAGCTAATAAGTGATTGGCTTGAAAATGCAGAGCTCATCACATGCTGCCATCTGAACTGAGCACAAACAGCAGAGAGAAAGAGAGAGAGAGAGAGAGAGAGAGAGAGAGAGAGAGAGAGAGAGAGAGAGAGATTTTACCATACTTTATTAAATCATCTTACAAAACCCAAAAACGAAAAAAAAATTTACCATATACATATTACAACATCAAATTGAAAATTAAATTTTCCTCCACAACAGTACATAGAACATTGTTAAAACACCACTGCAACATAAACATATCCAAATCATTCATACCCTTGTAATATTTAAATTCAAACAGAATCCTTGATTTAACAAGAGTTTTAAAAGACAAAATGACGTCTTGACCATGTGAATTATTTATCTTACTTTTTCTTGACATATAGATTGCCATTTTCGCCTGTCCCACCACAAAGTTAATTAATTGCCATTTAAATCTTTGACTATAATTATAACCTGCCCCCAAAATGAAGGCAGTAGGTGTAAAAGATTCTCCAAAACCTAAAAATAAGTGCTCCAACAACACAAACAGTGACTGCAATCTATTACACTCTAAAAAACAATGAAAAATAGTCTCTCTTAAACCACAAAAAGCACAACTGTCATTGATGTTAGGATTAATAACAGATACAAAAGCATTGACAGCAATAACACCTTTTAAAATTCTCCATTGTAAGTCACCTGATTTTTTAACCAATGGTGGTTTGTATAATACCCTCCACACCGGTTTAACTTCATCACCCAAATTAAGTTTTGTCCTCCAGACATTGTCAGATTTATTACATAACACTGTTCTATACATGATTTTGACAAAACATTTATACATCTTTTTCCCATTCAAATCACCAAAGTCTAAAAACTGTAACCCATCTAAATTCAATAAGAAGCCCAACTTATCTTTCAAATCAGGTGTTATCCAGTGTTTGGGATAGGGATCTCTCAGATCTGGAGTTAAGCGTCCTTCCTCAAAGTCTTTTAAAAGCACAAGTTCCTCAGTTGTTAATTTTTTCTTCCATAGTTCCATAATCATTGCAGTGTAACGGAGCGACCTCTGACCCAACATAGAGGCCACTGCAGTTATGTCTTTCAAATCAGCACCCGCAATATTTACTAGTTGTCCCAACTTTACAGAGAGAGAGAGAGAGAGAGAGAGAGAGAGAGAGAGAGAGAGAGAGAGAGAGAGAGATTCAGAGAGACTAAAATGAAGGTCCATGAAGTCCAGCACTCTTGTTGTTAAGATGTGATGGCAGAAAGATAGTCAAGTAGAGATTTTGCTGCCTATGTATAGAATAATGTCTGTAAATAAGTAAATAAATAAATAAATAAATATTAAATTAATTAATTATAAATGAAAATTAAATTATTTATTTATTTGGTTGTTTGTTTGTTTGTTTGTTTGTTTATTTATTTATTTATTTATTCATTTATTTATTTAGCTAGCAAAGTATTTGTGGCATTCTGTTATCAGTCAGTCTCCTTAGATGGAATGAGCAGACATCCCATTTTGATGAAAAGAAAACCTGATGTAGACGCCAGATTCGAACTCACCTTTCCCACATGAGGGCTAAAGCCCAGCTCAAATTCACGTCACCATCAAAACTAAACAGTTTTGCTAAGTGGAGCTGAAGGTTGAGGCTTTGACAAGAACTTCAAGAGTCTTCTATCTCTCTCTGAGGCACCGACTCAAAAGGACTGAGTCACGGCACCGTCAGAAAGCAGACTAATAATTGACTTTGATTTCCCTGGAAGAGAAAGGCGAGTGTCTAATTACAAATTCTAAAAAGACGGGAGGAACGTAAATATTCATTAAAATGCTCTTCTTGTCACCATCTGAAAGAGGAGGAGAAAAGGCGTTCGCTGTGACTCTCTAATGTTTCAAAGGAACTGCATTAAGAATCATCCAGACCATTTCAGCCTTCGTCAGTAAAAATGTGCACTGATTACCTGAAGCCTAAACTGATGTGAATAAGAGAGATGTTCTTTATAATTAAACTGTATTTGCGACCTATGAAGTCCAGTGAACCTAATCAAATGAAGCCCAATTGGGAACTTGTTTTCAGGTAGACATGTGTTTCACTAAAGTCCTTTGTGATTTTAATCCCATCCAATATGAATCCGATTGTATTCTTCCCACACAAGCCTTGTAAAAATTACCAAGCAAACAATGCAGTGTTTTTCAGCTTACTCAAGCATCCTGTGAGAAATTTAATCCTGTCTGGATAGGAATGTCTGTTGGACTCTGGTAAATTATATGGATTTTTTCACAATGCGTCTTCTCATTTATTTTGACCTTTGTCAAATACCTTAAGCTACATTTTTGCATTGTGCTGGCTGACACACGTTTATTATGAATATGGATGTCTTCGGCAACTTTTTGAATGGATAAAATAAAAAAGTAAGGTTGTGTAGCTGGCAGTAAAAAGGAAAACTATTCACTAAACAAAGAACAATGCATTATGTTTTAAATGTATGCACTGCAAAATTGTGTTTATGTGACATTTAAAAAAAAAAAAAGATTTATTATGATTTTTCATTTTTATCTTATTTTTCATTAGCCTAACATTAAGAACTCACTGGGCCCTGATATGAAATTATATATGATAAGACTTTAACCAGTAACACTTTAGTTTAAGTATGAATTGTCAACATTTAGATGGATGGATGGATGGATGGATGGATGGATGGATGGATGGATGGATGGATGGATGGATGGATGAATGGATGGATGGATGCATGGATGGATAGATGGATGCATGGAAGGATGGATGGATAGATGAGTGGATGGGTGGATAGGTGAGTATGTGGGTAGATAGATGGATAGATGGATGGATGGATAATTTAATGCATAATTGAATTAATAAATGAATAGATAATTGGTGCTCGACTTGCCATCTTACCTCACCTCTCTCTCTCTCCTCTCCACACTGTCCCGTGATGACAATCACGCATACGCATTTGCAAGCATTAAATAAATAATATGTATTACTTAATAATTGTCTTCTATTTAAGTGCATTGTTTTTTATGGCGGTATAACGGTATTGAAACTGACTCTGCTTCTATTTTTAGATCCCGCGGTATACTATATTACTGTATTAGCGCCCAAGCCTAACAGAGAGGTAGACAGATAGACAGACAGACAGATAGATGGATGGATGGATGGATGGATAGATGGATGGATGGATGGATGGATGGATGGATGGATGGATAATTGAATGACTGGATGGATAGATAGATAGAGAGACAGACAGACAGACAGACAGAGAGTAACTAATCACTTTTTTCAGTGTAAAATCCCTATAATATGTTTTGCCTATTTCACACATGGCTTCAGCGTCAACGCTTGACGGATGGCGTGTCTGAAGTTGGGTCTAATGCAATCATCATAGCAGCATCAGCCATTGAAATTAGTCTGCATTTGGCTACTGTCTGAGCTAGGGTATTTGCATAAAGTATTCTGACATAATAACATAAATTTGGTCACAGTTTTTTTTTTTTTTTTGTGGTCCATTTGTTGAATTTAATATACATTGCATCTACATGCCATTTAATTCTCATTAGATTATAAGACTGTTAGGTTGGGGTTAGAGTTGGGGTTTAATTCCATAAACCCTAGCAAATCCCATATTTTTTCACTGATAAAAGGCATTGTCTTACTCACAGTAGAAACAATAACTTAGTAAACACTGTTCATGGGTCAAATTTCAAGAAAGTGACCAATAGGGTTGTCTGGGCGATAGTTTCTAATAGTTTCTAAGGAGTTCAGGCAAAGGTAGAAAGTTGAAATGTATAGTGAAATAGTAACATTACATCAGAATACTATACATAAAACTTAACTTTGCCTTGAGCCCAAACATTTTGCTCTCCTACAAATAATAGACTTGGACAAAAGATTGGCCTGAAATAAACTGTACTTCTTGTTTAACCACCACAGACATAAAAGCCAGTGGCGACTTTCACAGCTGAGAGAGGTAAAGCTGTTCTCGGCAGGTTCATGAGCACTGAATGGCCACTCATGCCCTGGATCTCAACTCTAAATATATTACAAATAAGCTGCATATTTGATGTTTGACAACCAAATTCTCATGAGATGAAGAAGATGAATACAAAGAATATAAATTCGAATACAAATATGACTTTAAATACAAATACCAATACCAATACCAATACAAAGAAAAAGAGGAAGAAGAAGAAGAAGAGGAAGAAAAATGTTTCTGTTTTTTTTTTACATTTAAGTACTGAGAACCATTTGTTAACTACATGTTAGATTGCTTTCACACATATAGATCAATTGTTTTGTTTCGAAACAGAAATTAAAACAGTTACAATGTTGCTCTTTGTTCTTAGTGCGGTTCGCTTTCACATGGCAAAGTTTATAAACAGACCAAATAAACGAAAACACGTCATGCGCGAGTAAACATTCCACACTTCCAAACAGTCCCGCTTAACTGTCATGCATCCAATAACACATTATAAGCGAAAAGCTGCACTTTTGAATGGTGACACCCACAGACATAGTCACCAAATATAAATCAGAGGTAAAACTTTCTCATACATAGCGGTTGGTTAGAAATATGCAATAGGCCTATAGGCTTTACACAAAGAGAGAGAGATAACATAAACCAAGACTGCAGTTAGGTCAATTTTCCTAACGAATAAACAGCTCTTGTTAATATTTCAGCGTGCTTGCACTTTCGTATTCGATATAAAACACAATTAACGGTAAAAATGACACCCTACCCAACTCATAATTCTTTCTTCGTATAACCGTATATTTGGCTATTATAGCCTGGTTCGTTAGTTCATTGAATCATATTGCTTTCTCACTGCAATCGATTCACTCACCTTATCCATCCATCCATCCATCCATCCATCCATCCATCCATCCATCCATCCATCCATCCATCCATCCATCCATCCATCCATCCATCCATTCATCCATCCATCCATCTACCTATTTAACTGTTCACCAATTTACGATTGTAAAACTATACTATTTACTAATCACTATATAATGTGGAAAATGAAAATATTGAATTTAGAATATTTGAAAGACATCTTAGACGATCAGATTCACAAAGCAGAACAAAAAAAATTCTATATGATGTGATGAAAAAATAAGCTTTGATTCCATTTCCAAAATGAATAAATGCATCAATAATAACACAATGCTGCAGTATTAAAACAACAACAGCACTTTTTGGTCCTGTGATATTGCTTTTCTCGAACACCACTCATAAAACTAATGCTTTGAATGTGAGATTTGCTCTTTTAATATTTGAAGAGAGGCGTCATAATCATAATGCGCTTGTAAGAGTCTCTGCTATGACGGATTTTCGCAGTTCTCGACTAATATCAGAGAAGCGTGTCACATTTTCTAACAGTCTCTTGAAAGACGCCCACTGTGTGTAAAACAACTGATGGTAAACGCTGCATTTTTTCCTCCCATTTGTCTCAAGCGCACATTCACAAAGCAGTTCCGTGACATGCATCTCTCCCTCTCGCTTGTTGTTCAGTTACTCGATGCTGCTTTTAAATGTTGATTGACAGGCGTGTGCCTAGCGTCACATGAAAAGACAGAGGCAGAAAGTACCAAAGCCAAACAAATCTCCGAGCTGAGGGAAATCATGCAATGTGTGGTGCTTTGGCCTATTTGATGGAGGGGTTGCAAGGGGATAGAGAACCATCCACTTATGGTAAATACACCTGCCAGTTCTGCAATTTTTAGCCTTTTGGCTTTCCAGAAAGTTTTTTATTTATTTATTTATTTATTTATTTATTTATTAGTCTTTTTTTTTTTTGTCGCACTATTAATTTGTGTCTAGATTTCAGTTGCAATGCATATTTTAAAGGTTGTTTACTCAAAATGCTTGAGTTATACATCTCCACTTTAGCAAAACGTATGCAAAAACAACACTTCAGCGCTAACAGCAAATCTCATGTCCAAGGCACTCGAAAAATGTGGAAAAAATATTTTAAATTTTTTTTTTATGTATTTTTTCAGAATTTTTCAAATGCCTTGGACTGACTTTTTCTGTTTATTCTGATGAACCCCTTACCCAAAGAGTACCGACACATTATTTAAGCTACCCCGGAGGACTTTTAGTTTGATTTTGGATTTTTAACACTTCAGCATCATTCATACCTGTATTCTACAGTTTTCTAGAAAGGTACGTCATTTCTATTTTCTACAATGTTTTATTCTTCAACCAATTAGTGTGTACTCAGTTTACAAATTTGAATTATATCGTTATTTTTTACAGAGGGGTTTTGTGGTTTATCCTTTTTTTGTGATTTAAAAAAAGGGATAAACCACAAAACCCCCATCAAAAAAGAAAAAAAAAAAACCTACAACTTTTGACTCTAATATGTAAAACCAAAACATAAAGAAATAAAATAAAATAATGAATTTAAACCAGACTTCATACAAAGTTTAAATTTTTGAAAATGGAAATGAGTACATCTTCAACGAATTAAATATCTCATTTTTATATTTAAACAAAACATTTTTTAAATGTGAAATAAACAAACATAAGAACAATGAAATAAGTAAATAAACAAATAAACAATAAAATGAATGAATGAGTGAATGAATGAATGAATGAATGAATGAATGAATGAATGAATGAATGAATGAATGAAAGTCATCTAACTCAAAACAGTACCCACTATTCTCTCCTCTATATTTTAAAGTCTGAGAACGTGAGGCGCAGCAGGCGGTTAAAATGCAAAGTGTGCAGGGCGCATAAACAGCGCACAAAACCATTAGTAAATTATTCAAAAAGGTGCCTCTCAATGTAAAAAGCGCATTCGGTGTGATCGGCCCCAAAGAACAGATAAAAACAGATAAAAATGTGTTAACTTTGGTTTGAAAGGAATGAAAAAGAAAAAAGACACAATAGTGTGATCTGTAGGACATAGCACTGTTCATTCAGTGAAGGCACAACTGTTGGTATTACCAGCGATCGTACTTTATAGATCGCTGTATCTCACACACAAACACTAATGGACTACAAATCCGCCATTTCTAGACTACATTTTTATACATGCACTTCACTCACACTCACACACACATGCTTCCTCATTCTGACTGATTTCACTCGCACCACCTGAGGATTGTCAAAGACTGATTACACACACTACTTAAACAGCTCACTCACTTATTCCCATTGCCAAGTATTGTTTACCTGTAAAGGGACAATTTAATGCATTGTCTTGTTTTCCAGTCTGTTTACCTAAGCCTTGTTATCTAGTTATCCCTGTCCGCCGCCTGCCCTTGACCTCTTGCCTGATCCTTTGACTGCGATTCTGGACTGCCTTCATATATCTGTTTGCACCCGTGTTGACCATTGCTTGCCTGACTCCGAAAAAACCTGCATGTGGATCCAAACTTCAGTTGTCTCTGTCACTCTCTGTGTTACAACAACTAAACAAATGTGGTTTCAGTCTTGATTTGAATGCGCCTAATGTTGGAGCACATCTGATCATTTCTTGAAGCTGATTCCAGCAGAAGGGGTAGTAGCTGAAGGCCCATTCACCTTGCTTTGACTAAACCCCTTGGAATTTCTGGTTACATGGCAATACCTTCTAATAAAATAATAATAATAATAATAATAATAATAATAATAATAATAATAATAATAATAATAATAATAATAATAATAATAATAATAATAAATAAATAAATAATAACAATAATACACTTGTTCACTCGATTTACCAAGTCTTGCCTTAAATAAATAAAAAAAAGAAAAAGTTACTTGTATTATTTACTCTCCCTTATGTGGTTTTAAAAATTTATGAGTTGATGTCTTCTTTTAAACAAACAAACAAAAAAAATGTTTTTGAAATGCTGGTTTCATGGAACCATTGATTCCCATAGCAAAAAATAAAAATAAATAAATAAATTCATTAATTCATTAATAAACTATGCCATGGAAGACTATGGAACTATGGAAAATACAATGGAATACTATGGAACTATGGAGTTCCAGCTATTAGCATTCTTCAAAATATCTTCCAAGAAACGAAAAGAAACAAAGGGTGAGTAAATAATATATTTTTTAACCATTAAATTCCATAGTTAAATAAATAAATAAATAAATGAATTAATGAATAAATAAATAAATAAATAAATAAATAAATAAACTGTACAATGGAACACTATGGAACTATGAAAAATACAATGAAATATGGAACTATGGAGTGTCAGCTATCAGCATTCTTCAAAATATCTTCCAGAGAGGAAACTTGAACAGGTTTTGAACAAGTTAAGGGTGAGTAAATTATATATATATTTTTCAGTTAATTTATTTAATTTTCAATTTTTAAATGAATTATCCCTTTAACCTGAGCACTGAACGAGTGCACTGGGCCTGGTGCCTGAATTTAACTCGCAATAAAGCCCTGATGGTAACCATGACAACAGGTGAGATGATGACAAGAAAAACTGCCACATGCTAAGACTGTACGTGGCAAGTTAAAATGGCAAGATGTGTGTGTGTGTGCGCGTGTGTTTGCTTTGTGGGTTGCTGGCCACAGAATAGGAGGGGGCGTCAGCTTTGCAGTAATTAAAGTGGCTTGCTTGCCCGAGATATGTTGCCTCCCACAACAAACCATCCAAACACCCATATGCCCATAAAGAATGTCAGCACATGTAAGCATAAAAGGATTAAACCATTAGAGTCTTGCTTTGTTTGTTCACCTTGTACCTTAAACAAGCACATAAATGGCAGTGTCTTATTATCCTATCATGCGTGTGGCGCTTTATCACAGAGGAAAGAGGGATTTCAAAGATTCCAGGTTCCTGGCAGCAAAAAGTCTGACTCACTTCAAAGCAAAGTTCTGTTGCTAAGCAAACGGAATGCATATTTTGCAAAACAATGAGATGTGCTTCTCTAGATTCATTTGCTTCTATATCTATACATGCATATCAAGAGTCTGAATATTGGCATGTGATTGAGCATTTCAAGATGAGGACAAATCTCTTCAGTCGAGTTGAGATGCTATTCAATATGAGTGTCTCCATTCATTGCACACTTCAGAAGAAAACCTTTAGTTCTTACACAGACTGAATGAAAGACTATTAGACCATTAACTGATTGGGTAATCTGCATCCTCATTTATTCATTCATTTTCTTTTTGGCTTAGTCCCTTTATTAATCAGGGGTCAACAAATGTAGCATGTTTTTTTTTAGATTCTATTGCTCATCATCAGATTAAGGCAGGTCCTTTGATGAAAAGCATGTTTTTGAAACTGTTTGGACAGAACTGTGTGCAGTTATAGTGTGTCCACATTCATTGGAAGGATATAAACACAATAAGTCTCTGTTTTTAATATGCCTGATGTTAAAATAGTTCCAAATCCCACCCATTTTGAGGCCCACGGCAACGTGATGTAGAAGTACGGTTTTCCTCGCCCACCAAATTGATTGATAGCTGCGTATTAACATCTCTCTGTAGTAATGCATATAATCATAACAACAAGACAGGATGTGTGCAAAGCAATTGGGATTAAAAGCTCTGTTCACCTCTCTGTGATCCTCAATCATCATCAAATGTGATCAAGAATGAGTTTTACAAGTTTAAAACGTTTTTAAAACAATGCATGTTTGTAATAAAGACAGCTGCATGTCAGTACAATAAAAATAAAAAAAAAAGCTTTAATTCTGGTTTGTGGACGTTAAATCAGATTTATTGTGTATATTAACATAACAAATACCCATGCAGCAGTGAATATTAACATGTATCTTGTCACATTAGT
Organism: Danio rerio; assembly: GCF_052040795.2. Lineage (NCBI taxonomy): Eukaryota > Metazoa > Chordata > Actinopteri > Cypriniformes > Danionidae > Danio > Danio rerio. Next base: position 45,306,465 of record NC_141021.1, on the reverse strand, counting down.
TCTGCAAAAACTGCAAATGTTGGAATATCTAATGTTAAATAAAAAAGGTCAGGAAGGTTATTCTTCAATGTCAAAAATCTTAGTAGTTTGGTCACACTTTACAATAAGGTTCATTAGTTAATGTTAATTAATGCATTTACTAACGAGAACAAACAATGAGCAATACATTTACTACAGTATTTGTTCATGTTAGTTAACGTTAGTTAATGAAAATGCAGTAGTTCATTGTTAGTTCATGTTAACTCATGCTGCATTAACTAATGTTAACAAGCATGGACTTGGATGTTAATAATGCATTAGTAAATGTTCAATTATGATTAACAAATGTTGTACATGTGTTGTTCATGATTAGTTCATGTTAGTAAATGCATTACCTAATGAACCTTATTGTAAAGTGTTACCAGTAGTTTATTCAATACAAGTGAATAATTTGATTAATAGAATTCTGATATTCCCGATGCAATGCAATAGTTACATTCAGGAGGTATGCAACCACTTTCATATCCTGATTAGCGCTTTTATCCGCAGCTTATATTTAACAGGTGGAGTTTAATGAAATTCATCACTTGTCAATCCCTCTCTTGTCCTCCATTGGCCGTACCCATACATACGTCCTCTTTTTCAACTAACTCTCTGCTTAACGTCAAACCTTAAGCAATCACCTTAAGCAATACAAATACAATTGCTTAATAAAAAGAAACAGAAAAAAAATAATGAAGAAAAATATATGCATTTTTCCCAACACAAAGTTAAACGTGCACACATAGCGAAAACTGTTATGACATTGTGGGTAACTCTTCTTACTGTAGTATTTCTCACAAATGTGAGTTCTGCTACCTTCATATCTTTCATTGTGCTGTTTATCTGACGCAGCAGAAGATGGAGACACACATCAAAGCCTTATGAAAAAATCCTATGTGGCTCTGACAGGCACGTGGGAATTGTGGGCGGGAAGAACTAACTCATTTGCATTAAAGGCACAGGCAACAAAAACAGCTACTTGGTGCTCAGAGCTGAAAATTTCAACATTCCAAAAGGTATAATATATAATCTATTATGAGCTGAAACTTAACAGACCTATTCTCAAGACACAAAAAAAAAACGGAGCTTAAATTTTGAAAAGGGGGTAAAATAGGGTGCCCTTTATAAAATTTTTACAATAAAATAACCATGCCAATCTCATATAAATTATACTGCAGTGCACTTTTTAAATATATGAAATTCCACCATGCTTTGGGAAAATGAATAAATAAATAAAATCAATGTAACAAAAACATGCCAGAGGAATGAATGTATGGATGGATGGATGGATGGATGGACGGACGGATGGATGGATGGATGGATGGATGGATGGATGGATGGATGGATGGATGGATGGATGGATGGATGGATGGATGGATGGATGGATGGATGGATGGATGGATAAAATTAATAAAAAAAATCTCAGTGAGCTAGTGGCGTGGGCGCATTAGACTTCATTTTCTTTGTGACTTTACTCATTTAATTAACTTGTTCTGTCCTCTGCTGTGTAATTAAATAACATTAAAACCTAATAAATCTTCTAGGTTTCTAGCAGACAGAAGAAGTGATGCTCCCGGGGAGACCAACAAAAGTGGGATGAAGTGGACAGCAACGTGCAATATTGTACAGCACAAGAAAAAAAAATCTTCGTTTTTAATGAGAGGAAGTGGACAGAAGGAAGCAGGTGAAAACTCTGGTTTGATAAGTGCTACCAATCTATGATCCACTACAATGTCTTCCAATAATATCCATCTGCAGACCTGATAAAAAACTGCACTTTTTATGTTACTAGGCAACCGCTGTATCAATGGTCTTGATGGTGGAGCATATGACTTCAAAAACACAAGGTTTTCAGTTGATTTATACAGAATATTAGCGTCACTGATTAGCTCAAGTTTCATATGAATTAATTGAAATTGTTAACCTCGCAGTGTTGACATGATGTGTAGTAGTGATGTATTGGCCATAGTGTCTGAACGGGGGTCAGGGTGTTTGGGTATTTATCAGCACCGAGAGTAAAACTTTCCCATTGTGGCTAGAAGGGCACCCACTGTGTAAAACAATTGCAACTGGAGGAGTAATTGGAGGTTCGCTGCACTGTGGTGAACCCTAATAAAGTAGTGAATAAGCTGAAGGACAGTGAGTGAGCTTACTGTAAGGGGTAGGTTTAGTGTTAGAGTAGGTGTAGACATTAATAAAACACAACAGGTTACTATAATGAGTAGGTTTAGGGTTAGGGTAGGTGTAGACATTAATAAAACACAATAGGTTAAACGAAACATAATAGGTAGGTAATCTCAGGTTACAGGTAAATAGGTTATGGTTTGTTACATTGATCAAAATGAATATCAATACAATAAATTGAATTACATATTTGTAGTTTGTATATTGTTAATAAATATTGCATGTGTAAATCATGTTGACATTCTAGCGATAGATACAAGTTCAGTCATGGAAGTCTAGGCTTGCTCCTCAGAATTTTAAACAAAGCAGTGCGTTTTTGGAGACCCTTCTCCACCCCAGCTCCACCTGTGTTTACATTTGCTACATGGGTTACATAAATATTATGTTTGCTGCAACAGTGTGTTATTTTCTCTGACTGCACGTCTGTAAATATACTGGCAGTAGTAAGTCTCGATACTTAACAATCAAAACAGCAGCAGCAGCACAGCAGATTTATGCCACCAAGCCCAAAAACATCAACATTGCCATGTACATATTCATTCATTTATTCATTCATTCATTTTCTTGTTGGCTTAGTCCCTTTATTAATCCGGGGTCGCCACAGTGGAATGAACCGCCAACTTATCCAGCAAGTTTTTACGCAGTGGATGCCCTTCCAGCCACAACCCATCTCTGGGAAACATCCACACACACATTCACACACACACTCATACACAATGGACAATTTAACCTACCCATTCACCTGTGCCACATGTCTTTAGACTGTGGGGGAAACCGGAGCACCCGGAGGAAACCCACGCGAACGCAGGGAGAACATGCAAACTTCACACAGAAACGCCAACTGAGCAGAGGTTCGACCCAGCGACATTCTTCCTACTGTGAAGCGACAGCACTACCTACTGCGCCACTGCCTCGCCCTGTACATATTCATTACCATACTAAACCTCTACGAGAGTTGTCATGACAGAACTCGTTTACAGACACAAACCCATTACTAATCCGTCATTAACCATATATGGTTCATCCCTGCCTGGATCGTGTGGCCTGTAATGCATGTCCTAAAACGTGTCTGCAGTTTTCATCAAGAACTCTTTCTAGCCTCCGTCAATCTATCACTGACGGCGCCAATACCCAGAACCCTCCCTCCGCATGGCCCTGCATCTTATCATATGCATTACCTTAATAAAGCCTGCTGTGTTTACTGCTGGATTGGAAAATAATGGATGGGCCAAACACATGCGTCCATCACTCTATTTCTGCTCACTTTAATACAATCAATGCTAGAGAACTAGACTCTGGCTTATCCACTTAAGAAATATGATGATTGTGACGGACACAAACACATACGTGCAGTCCCAATGGGAACTCTCGAACGGCTCTACGTGACACCATCTCCCACCAGGCAAATATCTGAGACTGTAAAGATGAAGTTTATTGATTTTCCCATTTGGAAAACGGGGAGGTGCTTGTTTGAGTACATACAGCACTGCACGTTCTCCTGGGATCATTCTCGAACACAAACAAACACATACACACAGGAGAGTGTTTTAAAGCACTTGAGAAGTCAAGTCTGTGTCGATGGACTTCACTCATGCTCCGCTGAACGGTATGTGTGTGTGACGTGTGTAGGGAGGTTGATTTGAGTGTGTGGTTACAGATCACTTTTTCACTGGGACTGGGCTGACAGGTTTCACAGGACAGCCGTGTTTCTTCTAGCAGCTCGAGGTTCATGAGTTTCTTAGTGAATGTACAGCAATGATTGGAGATTTCTAAAGGAACAGCTTTCCTCCAGTGCTCTGTAAAATATACTTTTATTCCATCAGTCCAGTCAGCACTACACACATTTGACTTTTCTATGACACACACTTTCCTCCAGCATATATTCCTCAGAGATTTTGGTCATTATTGACATGATAGCATCACACAGTTGCTGCAGATTTGTCGGCTGCACATATATATATCATTTATACACAGTAAATATTGAATTATTATAACTATTATTATTATTATTATTATTATTATTATTATTATTATTATTATTAATGTATTTATAATATTTATATATTTTTTTTTTTACATTTTTTATCATTATTAATATATATTATTACTAATAGTATTACCACTAATACCACACTGAAAAAAAAAAAAAAAACGATAAAATCAATTGCATTTACTATCATATTTTTTGGTAATATTAAGTGTCAAGGATAACTAGAATTTCCTAATATTTTTTTAATATCTGCACATTGTGAGTGAAAAGATTTCAATATTAGTATTATTTGCTTTTAATATTTATTTTCTAATCCTTGCAAATAAACCTTTTTTTTTTGTTAATTTTAAAAAGTATTGACATATAAACCCAGTCCTGGCTCATAGATCTTTCCTGACCCCTTTTCCCTCTTTCTCTTCAACTTTGCTTTCTGCCTTGTTAATAAATACATAAATAAATAACAAAATAATAATAACTTAATGGATTTACTAAAATTTTACTTGAGCAAATATGTATAGGATAAATGCATAGGAAATTGGATTTTCTAATATAAATCTTAAAGGGTCACGAAACACCAAAACACATTTTTTTGAGCTGTTGACAGTCATATATGTGTCCCATGCTGCTAAAAACACTATTAGGACACATATATTTTACTAAAAAGTGAAAATTGGTTTGGTGTTGCGTTATTTCAAGCAAATTCGTGCTTCCTTATTACGTAGGTACGTAGTACCTTATTACGTCTCTGAGTGTGCTACATTAATGCATGAGTAAGACTTGGTTCAAACCATTCTGTGTAGTGAAGGTTTTGTTTTAATTTTCTGTCTATGAGAATGCAGCCGGACTCACATGTTGATTACAGTGCACGCAATGTGCGACAACAATATGTGTCTAAGGAACATTGTTTACCCGAGAGCTTTTCTCATTTTGAAATGGTGAGATCTGCATTTGCAGCTCGTCTCCTCTTAATAAAGACGTGGCTCTTTATTGTCCTTTATTGTTGATTGTCCTGTCTCTACAGATTTGGTGAGCAACCAAAAGTCTTTGTTTATTCAGATAGCAAAGTTAGTTCGTATCGAACTAACTATTACACCGAGTATAAACATGTTAGCACCACAATCAAATTTTCACCACATTTTGTGACAGGAATAACTAACGTGGCTTTCTGACACTACCTGCCGAGTGCATTTACAAACATTGCATGAAAAATACACGCTAAGAGCAGTTCCTCGAATCAAATATCTTGTTTGTCACGAGGGGCATAAATGAATTCCCTGAATGAAAGAGCCAAACTGCAGTTAAAGTCCACCATTTAATAATTTGTCAAATAATTCGATAACTGGTGTCCATGTAAACACAGTCACTGTCTTTCTCCCCTGTGTGTGTGTGTGTGTGTGTGTGTGTGTGTGTGTGTGTGTGTGTGTGTGTGTGTGTGTGTGTGTGTGTGTGTGTGTGTGTGTTGTGACTCCGTGAAAATCAGCGCGTGCCCAAATCGACACTACCATTTTTGCCAACCTTGATTAAACATGCCTTCACAACAAATTAATATTTTCCATGCATACTATTAATTGTATTTGCTTGATATCAGCAGTAACATCTTCATCCAAATCTTCCCATTTGTCCTCTTCAAACTAATTGTAGTCTTTATTTTTACAGGGCCAGTGGAATTTGAACATTTTGCACAATGCTTCATAGAACTTCCATGAAGCATGAACCAAAAAATCCCCCTGGAGCAAAATGAGGTTAAGTGCACTGGCCAAGGGCACAATGGCGATGACCCGTGACTCACTGGGAAGTGGGAATCTCACCAGCAGCCTTCAGGTTTGCAGCCATCATTAAACAATGCACAACACACTCCACTCTGCCCTCTATTCCATTCTGTATCCACCTTTTTTTTTTCAAAAACTTGTAACCTGGTTAACAGTAAGTTTCCTAAATACATACAGTTGAAGTCAGAATTATTAGCCCCCTGTTTATTTTTCCCCTAATTTCTGTATAACGGAGGGAAGTTTTTTTTTTTTTTTGAAAACATTTCTAAACAATAGTTTTAATAACTCATTTCTAATAAATGATTCATTTTACCTTTGCCATATTAACAGTAAATAATATTTGACTAGATATTTTTCAAAATACTTCTATACAGCTTAAAGTGACATTTAAAGGCTTAACTAGGTCAATCAGGTTAACTAGGCAGGTTAGGGTAATTAGGCAAGTCATTATATATCGATGACTTGTTCTATCGGAAAAAAAAAAAAGCTTTTAAAAAAAGGAGCTAATAATTTTGACCTTAAAATAGTTTTGAAAAAATTAAAAACTGCTTTTACCATAGCCAAAATAAAACAAATAAGACTTTTTCTAGAAGAAAAAAAAATTATCAGACATACTGTGACAATATCCTTGCTCTGTTACACATAATAAGGGAAAAAATTAACACAAAGAAAAGGGGGGCTAATAATTCTGACTTAAAATGTATACTGGATGATAAATAACTTTTATAAACGAATGTTAGATCTAGAGTGTATTAGAAATGGATAAGAAATTTGTAATAACACAGCATAAATAGATGAAATATGGTAGTTTACCTTTAAAAAAAAATCCCTGCAAGTGTCCGTTGCATTTTTTTACATTTTTTCAGTTGAATACTGTGTAATTTACAAAAATCGTTAACAGTGTTATCCATCCACTATCCATCCATATCTGTTAAAGCAAAAATCAAGACATGCTATTTGTAATGCTATTCCAGGTATTATTTTGGTAAATGTCTTTTAATCATAGTTTATTAAAACAAATATATTTTTATTTTATTTTTTTAATTTGCATAGATTTATAATTTTTTAGCTTACATTTAGGTATTTTTTTAAATGTAACATCCTAAATTACACCTAAACAGCTAGATGGAAACATCTACACCCATTTTTTTTTTCTACTTGTCACTCTTTACTGACAGTCTAACAGAAGTTACTCCCATAAAAGCCTCATTGGGCATTGGGGAAAAAAAAAGGTAGATACAAAACAGGATCATCCGTCCAGTGACAGCTCCAGCTGATGGTAAGCTCATTGGTCCAGTCTCTCCCTTTTTCCCCTCCCGCAGGCAGCGTAAGCCTCAGTCAGACCTGACCCTTCATTGTCATCCCTCTACATTATCTCAGCAGAGGGCCAATTAGGCATTAACCACATTATACACCCAGAGACCCCTCTTTAGCCACTGCCGGACTCAATAACACATTACCATAGAGGCTCTTTAATAGGAGAGGCTGTTAATTGTCAGGCGACATGAACAAAAAAAAAAAAACGTGCCCACTAGCATGAACTTGGGTGATGAGCCCTAAGTGACAGTGTCATTTAAAGGCAGACAGAGACTGGCACATCACGCATCAAAAAATGATTCATCGAATGATTCAGCGAGTGATTCACAAGCAGGATTTATGGGCTGCCATGATGACAGCGGCTGACTGGTAATGACAAACTGCTTTGTGATGGTAATGACAGACAAAATAGCTGCTGAATATTGAGCTTATGGGAACTACATATCAAAGCATTATCCATTTGGGGTGTGATTCTCTATTATTTGGTTTAATGGAGTGTCTGGACGATATTTATTGTTAATGATGGGAGTTTGATCACAGTGCTAGTCAACGTGGATACACAACAGTTGAAGTTAGATTTATTAGCCCTCCTGAATTATTAGCCTCCCTGTATATTTTTTTTTACCTCGATTCCTGTTTAACAGAAGGATTTTTTTCAGCACATTTCTAAACGTAATAGTTTTAACAAGTCATTTCTAATGACTGATTTTTATTTTTTAGCTTTGCAATGATGACAGTACATAACATTTTAATTAAGGAAACAGTGTTGTACGCACTCTACTGAAGACATCCATCAGTCTACATTTTTTAATTTAGTTTATTAAGCGCAAAGATTACTTTTAAAGCTATTTCTAAATTCAGTTCTAATTTCCATCAAACAAATAAATGAACAATAAGAATGAAGTGTGGTCAGAAAATTTAGTTATATCAAAACTCACGTCCTATTCTTATGCCACATATGATGATGCATTCGTTTCCAAGACCTGACAGATGGACAAATATAAACTTGTTTTTATTGAAACAAATATAAACATGCGTATAATAAATAATACTGCTAACAATAAGAACAATATTATAATAAAAATGTAAAAATGCATCTATAGACAATCGGAAAAAAAATGCTTAAGTGAGCTAATATTATTGACCTTAAAATGTTTTTTAAAAAACAAAAACGTCTTTTATTGAAACCGAAATAAAACAAATAAGACTTTCTCCAAAAGAAAAAAATGTATATTATAGAAAAATACTGTAAAAATGTGTTGCTCCTTTAATCATTGTTTGGAAAATATTTAAAAAAGAAAAAAGAAAAGAAAAAAACACGAGTGCTAATAATTTTGAAAACTGTGTATATGACTTTCTCATTGGTCCATTATGTGTGTGTGTGTGTGTGTTTTTTTTTTTTTTTTGTACAGAACACTGACTATATTTAAGAAGGATTGAAGTGGGATTAAAGAAACATATTCATTATGTTAAAGACAAGAAAATAAATAAATTCATTTATTAATGAAATGAATAAAAATCATATCCCAGCTGGTGAAAAGATCTTATGCCAAAAAAAAGTATGAAGCAAAATCATGACAAATATATCAATCTGCTCCACGCACTGTGAGAAGATCCAAATGTGAGTTGTGTGTTTTCAGCATAATCAATTAACTCTGACAAGGTTCTATTATGACTATTTTTCTTGACTAAAGGACATTTGTTTAGAAAATAATTACTCATTTAGAGAAACAGACTGGAGTCATACCTTTAAAGAGTGTGGCAAATTATCAGGATACAAATTGCATTTCGTTCAAGGGGGTCAATCTAGTGAAATAATTATTCTTTTAAATTAGGCAACACTAAAAAATCCTGTCTGCAAATATAAAACTGTTTCAGCCACTAGAGAAATCTAAGCTAAGTGGACAATATTGAGTCACTTTTCGGCATGCCCATTCAATGAAAATGATACAATAATATAACATCTGAATTATTTAGGTTTGCTTTTATTTATTTATTTATTTATTTATTTATTTATTTATTTATTTATTTATTTATTTATTTATTTATTTATTTATTTATTTATTTATTTATTTATTTATTTATTTATTTATTTAGATATTTATTTATTTATTTATTTAGATATTTATTTATTTATTTAGATATTTATTTATTTATTTATTTATTTAGATATTTATTTATTTATAGATATTTATTTATTTATTTATTTATGTTTGCTTAAGTAATGTATTTTGTGTTCACCAAAGCAACATTTTTGCGAAGAATCAAAACAGTTGCACTTAATATTTATAATGAAAACTATGATAATTTGAATACTTAGGATATGAATGTGTACACTTTAATAGCTATAATATTGTTTATAGAAGTTTAATAGTTTTGTAGTATATTATATTGATACACAATATTCTACAAAACTATTAAAATGGAAACTAACTTAACTATTAAAACTGTAGTTTAAACGACATGTTGTTGTTTAAATACAATATGTTTTTACTTTTAAGCACTTTAAAGCAATTATACATAGTAATTACATATATTTCAAATACAAAATATAAATAAATAAAATAAACTACATATACGGAATAAGAATCGTTAGTGACAACTGTTGACCATACCAATAATGCACACGAGCAAGTCAGAATATTAGCAAAATGTGTGACACTGAAGAAGTAATTATGCCGATGATTCAGCTTTACTGTTTTTCTTGTATTTTTGATCAAATAAACATAACTTTGTTGAACATACACTTAAAATACATCACATTTGCAATGTTTTTAAACAAGTACTATGTTTATACAAATGATCCATTTGTATTAGTCGGATTAACTATTAATATTATCAATCTATTAACGGTCTATTAAACACAAATACAACATTTAAATCCCCTATGTCCCCTCAGATAAGTGTTTACCATTATCGCAGCTAGCAGGGACTGTCTGTTCTCTTAGCAAATTTGCAAACACGTGAAGAGTTGAATGAACACTACACAATTTCATCACACCTAAGCACTTTGGTCAGGAGGCCTCAGCTGCGGTTCACCTAAAGAAGCTCTCGGTGGAGATGGAGTTGCATAGAAAGTCAAATCAATAAGTCTTTAGCCACAGGGCAGGGGCCGGCTGGGGAATGGGGCTGAAAAGCAAAGGTTTCAGGAACTATGGTTTTTTTTGTTTTTCAAGTGCACAATAATGAAAAAAAGTGTCATTACGTGTGTCTGGAAGCTGCAGACTTTCATGAACGTGCTTAAAACAGTTTGCTTATAATGAGGATATAAGTAATAATGTTGTATCTATCTATCTATCTATCTATCTATCTATCTATCTATCTATCTATCTGTCTGTCTGTCTGTCTGTCTGTCTGTCTGTCTGTCTGTCTGTCTGTCTGTCTGTCTGTCTGTCTGCCTGTCTGTCTGTCTGTCTGTCTGTCTGTCTGTCTGTCTGTCTACCTCTCTGTTAGGCTTGGGCGCTAATACGGTAATACAGTATACCGCGTGATCTAAAAATAGCAAGAGTCAGTTTCAATACCATTATAACGCCATAAAAACAATGCACTTAAATAGGAGACAAACATTAAGTAATACATATTATTTATTTATTGCTTAAAATTGCGTATGCGTGATTGTCATCACGGGACAGTGTGGAGAGGAGAGAGAGAGAGGTGAGGTAAGATGGCGAGTCGAGCACCAAGTGACCTGCAGTAAAATAAAATAGGGAGGAGGTTTGACGGTATCATAATTTGGATAGCACCCAAGCCTTCTCTCTGTCTGTCTGTCTGTCTGTCTGTCAACACAAAATATAGATGAATGAATGGATTAGTCTGTCCGTGCATCCATCCATCTAAATGTTGTGTTGTCTGTCCATCTGTCCGTCCGCACACCTGTCCGTCCATTCAACCATAAAAACAACCAAGTAAAACTTATTTTGAGCTTCTCCTGAACAAATTTATTGACTGAAATGAAACTAATAATACCTGACTTAAAAAAAAACATTTATATAAATAAATTAAAGTCATAAAAACGCAAAATTTTGTCGTGATATTATATTTATGAATACAAGAGTATATATATATATATACACACACAATAACAACGTATATAAATTTTATAGGATTCTAAGGTTCTCACGTAAATATCGACTTGAGCCATATAATCTTCTGCTCACATGAGGGCAATAAAAATTATGGATAAAAAAAGAGCACAAAAAATAAGTTCAATTATGTGTAATGAATTTAAAATTAATCAGACATATACAATAAACAAGCAAAAATATTAAAATACATTTCACATTAACACTATTTGTTTAAAAATATGTCCAATTAAAGTGAAACAAAATTCTATATTGAAACATACAAGCAGGGGCACTCTTAGTGATTTGGGGGCCCTAAGCAATTCCAGGTATGGGGCCCTAGCATTGAAACTCAAAACATTCTCTTTCTCTATAGATATTTTTTTTCTCTCTAGATTTTTATTTTTATTTGAAGTTTTTAAAAATAAATTGTAGGTTAAAAAGTATTTAAATAAATATATTCAAATATCTAAAGTATTTTCATATATTTTAATATTTAAAGAAATCTTTATCTTCTTAATGTAAAATTAAATGCAATAAATTCACACATGAACAAGTTCACGAACAGTTAATTTGCCAATTTTGTGATTAGATTTTAATATGAATAAAATATATAAACACATAAACAAATTCAATTTACAACCAATCAAACTAATCTTGTCACCATTTTTCATAGAATTGCTGTTTGTGAATCGGCTGCCATTAATGTTCACTGGGAAATGTTATTTTATTTACACAATTCTTTTCTTAACAAGCTCACTGCAGCGCTCATCATTGAACAAGTGTTTCGGCCAGAAAGCAGGACCACGTATGTCGCTGCATTATATTGTTTGGACCCAGCTAAATAAGGTGCAAGACGTGTTTGATGTGATTTGTAGCTATTTTCAGTCCAGCGTAATTTTCAACAGTCATTTTGACGTTTCGCGCCACGTTGTTGAAATAGCAAATTCAGTTGCACCACTTTGTGGACTTATGCGTGTTCCAGTCTAAAAAGAAGGCATGTTACGGCGCATTGTTGGAGTGTTGCTATATTGAGGAACTGACATAGACTGCGCCATTGACCAACTAAAAGCTGGTCTAAAGTCCTGGACAGAGCACGTTATTTATGCGCCTATGCAGATCCAAAACGCTAACACATTGCTTAATACACACAGCATATACAGCAATACACAAATATCTTTACATATTGGTAGTGTCTTTGAAGCTTTCACACTTCGCGCATGTGCAGTACGGAAGGAAGGTTCCATTACTCATGGGGGCCCCCAGAGTTTACTAACGTTAAAATCTGAACAGTCATAGACAGATTTTACAACTTATGCTAGAAAATTTATCTTTAAAAAAGCTAAAGTTGAAGTCAGAATTATTAGCCCCCCTTTGATTTTTTTTTTTGTTTATTTTTTTTTTATATTTCCCAAATAATGATTAAGAGAGCAAGGAAATTTCCACAGCATGTCTGATAATATTTTTTTCTTCTAAAGAAAGTCTTTTTTGTTTTATTTTGGCTTGAATAAAAGCCGTTTTTATTTAACACCATTTTAAGGTCAAAGTCATTAGCCCCTTTTTTTTTTCGTTACCGTTACACAATAAGTTACCTAATTACCCTAACCTGCCCAATTAACCTAATTAACCTAGTTAAGCCTTTAAATGTCACTTTAAGCTGTATAGAAGTGTCTTGAAAAATATCTTGTCAAATATTATTTACTGTCATCATGGCAAAGATAAAATAAATCAGTTATTAGAAATGAGTCATTAAAACTATTATGTTTAGAAATTTGTTGAAAAAATCTCTCTGTTAAACGGAAATTGAGGCAAAAAATAAATAAACACGGGGGCTAATAATTCTGACTTCAACTTTGTATGATTATTATAGGCTTCTTGGCATTGGTCAAGGCCCCCTAAATCCATAAGGCCCTAAGCGGCTGCTTACCTCACTTATTGGTAAAGTCCGCCCCTGCATACAAGTGGCAAACAACTTGCTAAATTTGGTTAGTGGAAAAAGCTCAGATTCCTCAGTTACTTCTCATCTCTGAATCCTTGAGACGACAGAAAAAAACAGAAGTGTGATTATTCCCCTCATTGTTATGTTCCAACAACTCAAAGGTACCCCGCTTATTAATAAGAGCTAACAATCCCCAAGTGCCACAATGGGCCAATAAGCAGAAAGGAGGGCCACTCAGGGGGACTCATTGTTTCCACAAAGACCTCCACATTCCTTTGATGACTCACAATGTCCAAATGGCCCACCGACAGAAGTGACTCTTTCATTCTCATCTGAGAGGAGACCCGTGGAGTCGGGTCCTCAGGGAAATGGGTGACTCTTTTTTTTTCCTCATACCGACAGTCTATTATCCAAGACAGCAGAGATAGTACAAAAAAAAAAAAAAAGACCCGACGTTTCAAGGCTGGTCAGGAATAGTAGCTGTGTGCAGGTCTGCATGCAAATTTCTGCAGCAAGACCGAGGCGGATAGGTAGACCACAGGACTGCTAATCCAGAGCAGAGCCATTGATTGAACACGTCCCTAAATGCTGTGCTCTGCCTGGCAAGTGCGGCCATTTTAAGTATCATCAGGACAGGGCAAAGCAGGTATCCGTTATAATGGCAGGAGAGGGACTGTAGGCTTAAGCGCTTACAGTTGACTGGCTTACATTCATGGAATATGTGTTTTAAAAAAGGGTAACACTTAATATTAGTTAATGAAAATACCGTTGTTCTTGTTAACTCATGATGATTTACTAATGCTAACAAGCATGCATTTTGATGTTAATAATGTATTAATGGCGACACAGTGGCTTAATGGCTAGCACTGTCACCTAACAGTAAAAAGTTTGCTGGATTGAGTCCCGGCTGGGTCAGTTGGCATTTCTGTGTGGATATTTGCATGTTTTCCCAGTGTTTCTCTGGTTTCCCCCACAGTCCAAAGACATGCGCTATAGGTGAATTGAATAAACTAAATTGGCTGTAGTATATGTGTGTAAATGTGAGAGCGTATGGGTGTTTCCCAGTGCTGAATTGCGGCTGGAAGGGCAACCACTGTGTAAAACATATACTGGATAAGTTCATTCCGCTGGGGCAACCCCTAATAAATAAAGGGACTAAGCCGAAGGAAAATGAATGAATGGATTATTAATGTATAAGTAAATGTTGAACTCTGGTTAATAAATGCTGTATAAGTATTGTTCTTATTAGTTTGTGTTCGTAAATATATTAACCAATGAAACGGTATTGTAAAGTGTTACCTAAAATAGGAACTGGATCGTCTGAGAGGGAGTAAATTAACAAGGTATTTTCATTTTTGGGGTGAACAGTCCCTTAACAAAATGTGTAATAACTTTTTTCTATTCTATATATTCTTTTTTACCTGTTATAAACTGTACAGGTCAGAATAATTGTTTTATTCATAAATATCCACGTTATCCTAATAAACATTTTACTTTTTTAAAAAATTACATCATTCTTCTCATTTATAAGCCCCTTTCCTTGTGGGGACAGCAACAATGTTCTCACAAGGTACAAATTTACTGGCACTGTATCACTATACTTGTGGGGTCAAGGCAACACACTTGAAAATACATTTGGTCAAGGTAACACCTCCCACCCCTACGATTTATCCAAAGAGTGAGGTAAGTGGTCGCTTAGAGCCCCAGGAAATCTATGGGGGCTCCAAAAAATACCTAGAAGTTATTTATAAATTATTTGGAATGGCATTTTGTAACATATTTTGTTTGGTAAATGTTGAATAAATACAATTTTACCCCAGTTATTAAAAGGTTAAATGTGGCCCCATCCACCACCAATTATGGATTAGTCCAGTACTCAAACCAGACGAAGATTTAGTTTTAAAAACCAAATAATCTATTCAATAAGCTTAGTTATGAATTCATTTTAAGCAAACAAATACCTTCAAGTGTAATGATTGCATTACGATAAAAATGGAGAAAACAAGACTGAGTCATATTAGAAAAAGGCTGCTAGCAAACACAAAAAAAAACAAAAAAAAAAAAAAAACAAGGCGACGCAGTGGCGCAGTAGGTAGTGTTGTCGTCTTACAGCAAGAATGTCGCTGGCTTGATCCTCGGCTCATTTGGCATTTTTGTGTGGAGTTTGCATGTTCTCCCTGCGTTCGCATGGGTTTCCTCCGGGTGTTCCTGTTTCTCTCAAAGTCCAAAGACATGTGGTACTGATGAATTGGGTAGGCTAAATTGTCCGTAGTGTACGAGTGTGATGTGTGTGGATGTTTCCCAGAGATGGGTTGCAGCTGGAAGGGCATCTGCTGCGTAAACAAATGTGCTGGATAAGTTGGCGGTTCATTCCGCTGTGGCGACGCCGGATTAATAAAGGGACTAAGCCAACAAGAAAATGAATAAATGAATAAATTAATAAATACATATGAAGGGTGCATATTACAGTAGGACTACTTGGTCCCGTGGTTGGAACTGCCTAGGGCTCCCAAATCCCTAAATGCACTCACTCATTACACACACTTTTACGTTCACTGGCTTAGATCCTCAGGAAAGAGGAATAAGGGGTTAAACAATTACAGATGCAGGAGTCATTAAAACGGAGCATAACAGGATATTGATTAGAATTATAAACACGATGACAATGAGAATGATTTCAGGTCCATCTCTTCTATGTCATCTCTGTTAAGTATGGAAATGAAGATGAGTCATATCTATCAGGCAACCTACTTTTGAGATTTATCTCAGTGCTTTAAATTGCATGGGTGTAAGATATTACACAACTGTGTTTTGGACAATGAAATGATCATTTATAATTTAATCGGCAGTTAAAAAAAATCATTCTGGTACTTTGCCATTATATGTTAATTTTTTAATGCTTTATGATGTGCTTTTGCTTCGGTAATCAGGTTTAAAAGGATCATGAGTTGTATTTTTGAAGCAAATGAAAACACATTGTCCATCCAAAACTGAAAATTGTACCAATTTGTAGATCTACAAGACGTGTTTCCTTCTTTTTTGTCTATATAATAAAAGTAAAGTCATATAACAAACATATACCAAAACAAAAATGAATAAAATATAAACAGAAAATAAAACATAAAAATAAAATAAAGGAACATGAAATAAGGATTTGATATGTCCAGTTTCAGGCAATTTTGTTTATGCTTAGTAAACTTGAGTCCATTCAAATATTAGACACACTTGCTTAATAGGTTGATTTGAGTAATGCAAAAATCCAATCAACCAGTCACATTGTAAAGTTGTATAGTATTTAACTGTAATATGAACTTTACTTGTTATGCAGTATGCTACTGTATTTTTAAAGTTGTATTGTGGAAATTACTGTATATTTTACAGTAAATATATACTGTACAGAACTGAAAATACATATACATCAAGATAAATTGCGCTGTAAATGTAAATATAATATTTTTACTGTAATTGATTTACAGCGAACTGCTGCCAGTAAGACTAGACGTTTCAAGGTTGGTCAGGAATAGTAGCACTTTTCAAAGAGCACTGAAAAATCATATTTAAGTACCACTACTTGCCTAAAACTGTAGTGCAAGTAGAGTAAAAGTATCTGTAGTAAATATTAATCAAAGTATGAGTAAAATGAAGTACTCAGGGGTAGTGAGTATTACATGGTTCTAAAGCTGATGCATTTACATGTAATTTGTGGATGTGTGTAAACGAAACATTCTGTAGTGCATTTAGTTATTATTGCCCAGCAGGCACATGATGTCATAAGACGTTAATATTAGGTTAAATTTACTGTAAGTTGTATTGTCAGGTGACTAAAATGTATTGTCTAGCCAGCATCTAAGGCCAACATTATATTGATGTCCAAATAACAACGTCAAATGACTTTGATATTTGGTTGATTTTAGGTTGTGTTAAAAAGTGACCAAAATCCAACGCCTAGCCAACATCTTAAACCAATGTCATATTGACGTCAAACACTGACGTCAAATACTGACAACTAAAATCCAACATTTGAAAAACCTCATAGTGGTAACTTCCACACAATGTTAAGCTGTAACATAGGAAGACGTTGTTTTTTGATTTTACAAATGCTCTTCGGTACATATATTCTGTCTGGCACCCAAACAAAAAGCTAAATATTACCTACTTGGGGTTTAAGAAAGGGCCACCGTTACAGAGTGGCACCCGAACAGGGGCATGAATTTGATTTGAACTTTGTTAATCACTGAAATATCACTGTAAAAAGTTTTTGATTGTGTGATGACTAGAATTTAGACTGGTAGTGTGTGCATTATATATGTAAACAGACGTGATGTGTATTGACTTGCTGAAAGTGTTTGAAAATTTGTAAAACTAGTTTTTTGATTGATGTTGGACATCGACCTCGACCTGATGTTGGGTTCTGATGTCAACTCGATTTTCATTTCCAAACAAAATGCAATGTCCCTATGACGTTGGGGAACAACGTCAATCTGACGCCAGCTGAGTGTTAAAGGCCATTTCGGTCATCATTCAGTAAACATCCGTAATGTTCTCTTCAGTGATATGCATCTAAACAGTCTCTGGGTCATTGCATGTAAAGCTTTTGGATATTTTCTTGGACACATTTAATGCTTCTAAACAGTTTGTTGAAATATTAAATTGCCCATGTCTTGCGGTAGTTACAGTAGGTATGATGTGATTTACCTTCTATGTGCGATTTGATTGGACCGGAATCACAGGACTGATTTTTCTAATCCCCATAGACAAGAAAAAAAGTATTGACTGTAGCTTGAATGAAAGTAGTGGTTTAAAAGTACCGATACAGCAATAACATTTACTCTAGGTAAAGTAAAAGTACATATTTTGTAAGTTTGTAACTTACAAATTTTGTAAGCTACCAGTTTGTAAATCTTAATGGACAGCCTTCACAAATCTGCCCAGTAAAGTATGGGGTGCCTCAAGGATCAGTTTTAGGCCCTTTACTGTTTACAATTTACATGCTACCTATGGGAGACATTATTAGAAGACATGGGATCAGCTTTCACTGCTATGCAGATGATACTCAATTATATATTTCCACTAAACCTGACGAGACGTCTGAACTTTCTAAACTAACTGAGTGTATCAAAGACATCAAAGACTGGATGACCAACAATTTTCTTCTCTTAAACTCAGACAAAACAGAATTATTACTTATTGGGCCTAAATCTTGCACACAGCAGATCTCGCTACTCAATTTACAATTAGAAGGATACAAAGTTAGCTTTAGCTCTACTATAAAAGATCTGGGTGTCATATTAGACAGCAATCTAACTTTTAAAAACCATATATCCCATGTCACAAAAACTGCCTTCTTTCATCTGAGAAATATCGCTAAATTACGAAATATGCTATCCATCTCAGATGCAGAAAAGCTAGTCCATGCTTTTATGACTTCGAGACTGGATTACTGTAATGCTCTATTTGCTGGCTGCCCAGCATCCTCTATTAACAAACTTCAATTAGTGCAAAATGCAGCAGCCAGAGTTCTGACCAGGTCTAGAAAATATGATCATATCACCCCAATTTTATCCTCCTTACACTGGCTGCCTGTTAAATTTCGTATTGAATTTAAAATATTACTTCTCACCTATAAAGCTCTAAATAATCTAGCTCCTGTTTATCTAACCAACCTTCTGTCTCGCTACGAACCAACTCGCTCCTTAAGATCTCAAAATTCAGGGCTTCTGGTAGTACCTAGAATAGCAAAATCAAGTAAAGGAGGTCGAGCCTTCTCTTTCATGGCTCCTACACTCTGGAATAGCCTTCCTGGTAATGTCCGAGGCTCAGACACACTCTCCCAGTTCAAAACTAGATTAAAGACCTATCTGTTTAGTAAAGCATACACTCAGTGCATCACCTAGCAGGTTCCACACTGGCTTCTACATCTTGCTTATATACACTATGAACAGCAGCTACGCTAATTATTCTCTTTATTCTCTATTTTCACCTGGGGATACTCATCCCGAGGTCCTCAGATTAGGCGGAGTCACTGATTGGATCCAAGACCAGCGACGTGATGATCCCAAGGATTCCATATCCGGGACCAGGCCATATCCTGAGCTGCTGCTGCGCTGATGGTCGTGGGGAGTGGAGAACATGTGTCTGATTCCAGCGACGCTCCAGGGACAGACGAGTCTTCATTGAGGCCATCTTCCAGCATAAACCACGGCGAATGAAGTTCTGCACAAGACTTTTGGCCAGCGGAGAAATTAAAATGGTCGTGCCCAACTGAGTCTGGTTCTCTCAAGGTTTTTTTTCTTCACTCCCATCAGGTGAAGTTTTTTTTCCCTCTCCGCTGTCGCCACTGCCTCGCATGGTTCAGGATTGGTAGAGCTACGCATCGATGAATTTGCTCTTCAGTGTTTGAACTCTCAGTAATGATTAAATCACACTGAACAGAGCTAAACTGAACTGAACTGAACTTAAACACTAAAACCTGAACCACACTGTTCCAATTACTATGACCATTTATGTGAAGCTGCTTTGACACAATCTACATTGTAAAAGCGCTATACAAATAAAGCTGAATTGAATTGAATTGAATTGAATATTTTTAAAACGACCTAGTAAATTACTACTCAATTACAGTAATCTGAGTATTTGTTACTTTACACCATTTCAAGTAAGCTACTGTAGATTCTACAGTAAATTCATAAGAGTGTAGACATGTGGACATAGTGAGAATTTGCTCAAAGTTTATTTTTATCTTCTTATTTAAGAGTAGAGCAAAACTTTGGGACCACTCTAGCCAAAATGTTTCAGAGTGACTATAAGGAATGACTCAGATCCTCACATTTTCTCATCGCTGTGTCAAGTCATTACTGGGCACCAAGTCATTAGCTGATGGTGCAGCCATTTATTACAACTAAAGACTGATGGGCAAGGTGGAGGAAAGACAGATCAGACTTCAGGATGGTCGCGGGCTTTTTTCCCCCTTCCGCTTGTAGAGCTCAGCACATCCATATCTCTGTCAAATCTTTGCCTTGCATTTTGGGGACGAAGCTAGTAATAGATTTGAGACACTATTGAAACAACCGAAAATGGTTGTCTTATATAATAACCCGGAGAATAGAAAGTAAATATTTTGCTTCAGATGCAATGGGGTACAATGTGGATATGCTCATAACGGTTGCCTTCTTGTCAGCTTCTCTAAGATCTGTTGATTTTACCCCAAGAGCAAGCTGAGGCTGATCCAATACCCCAGTGTTTCTCTCAAGTCTATGTTGTGCAAAAAAAAAGCTTAGTGAGCTGTTTTTTTTCTCAAGGCGTAGGTGTTTTAGTTGCGAGTTAAGGTAATCTGAGTATATGCTGTTCACTTGCCCTTGTTTGCAGACTCCTGTGCCAATTAGCAGACTACGGAGACTACGTGTGGCATATTTTCACCATGAGATTAATTTGTATTTCACAGTATTCTAAGCAAAGGAAAAGGCTGATCTTAAAACGATGGCAGCTATCAGAGAGCAGGCCAAGCAACAGACACATGCTAGCTTCATGTACAGGATCGTCACAGCTCATTGTCCTTGAAAATTAATCGGAATGAAATGACAAGCCTGGGGACTGCAATCCGCGGTGCACTGCAACAAGGCTCCTGAGCAGAATATTTATGTAAGCTTGGCTAAGTGGCAACAGATGATATCTGTATTCCAACTGGATGGCAAGACTTGAAATGCCTGTGATAAACAAGCCCGGGCAGGCAGCATTATGAAATGTAAATGTATCGGTTGGGGTTTCGAACTAGGCCAATGAGGGCGTGTGAAGGTGGTGCTGGGGCGTGAAGGGGAGGAGAGGCAAGTTGTCTTGCCGGGGACTAAATGTGTACGACCAGCAAACTGCTATGACATATGGAGCGTGGTGCCGTTACATTGCTTGCCGCGCACATGCTCATTTTTCAACAGCTTAACAGCTTGAAAAGGCAATGCTTACACTACAATGCCATTTAGAACTCAGTCTGATGGTCCGATTGGAGTGTGGCAAAAAACACATTCATCTCGCTCAGAGACCGTATCAATATTGGTCTGGGATAGCTCTTCAGCTAGTGAGGGTAACCAGCCATTGGAACATAGTGGCATGATGCTATTTATCAAGTCTTAAAAAATAATCAATACTATACATTTAGATTGCTATCCTGTAGTTGCCATCCTGGGTTGGTGGGTTGTATATGAAGGAACTCTATAGTAGCAAATGTTATGGCAAAAAAGGCAACAAATAAAAAATACAAACTAATAAATAACAGTTTTTTAATCAAGGCTAAGTTTTGTACCCATGTGCCATGCCTAACAACAGATTAAATATTCATTAGTAAACAATGCATTCAACACATCAAAGCCACAAGGAATTGGCACACTGCTTAAGTTATTAGAAGGATGTTAATCAGCAATAATAAGCAAACCACGTATTAGTAACAGTAGATGGTGGCAGGAAGATGGTGCATTCCAATTCATTTTATTTAAGGAGGAAGGATTGGCGATGGGGGGAGTGGGAGGGATGTAATGTTTCAGTTGTGTGTTTCATTTAAACCATAGTTTAAGCACAGCCTCTCTTAAATATCAAATTGTCTCAGGCACAGAGAAGAGAGAGAGAGTAGAAAAGAAAGAACGAGAGAGAGAGAGCATTGAAAAAAAAGGGCGAGCAAAAAAGCAGCAGGAGGAGGTGGAGGGAGGGTGGGAGAAAAAAAAGAGAGAGGGAGAGAGAGAGAGCCTGGTCTGAATTGTGAGTGGCTTACGACACTCAGTGAACAGAAGGTGTTTCTGCATGCACTGCCAGTGCACTAGTCTGCTGCAAGGGATTGAGCATCTCTCTCCTCCCCGTACACCGCGCCTGCCTTCAGCCTCAGCATCTACAGCCTCCGCAGACCACAGGAAATGAGCTTCATGCAAAGAGGAGCAAGCTGAAGATTCGAGTCTTACTTCAAACACTATCATCTCTGAACTTTGGATACTACTGCTCTATAAAGAACTTAAAAAAGGAAAGAACAAAAAAAAAAAGAAAATAATTATGCAGATCACACAGCTTTAGCATGGGTATAATTGTGAAGAAGCGAGCACTTACAGAATGCCAACAAGCTTTACCAAATGTACATTGTGCAGGTCAGTGATCACTTTAGGTTATGGATGGTGATTTGCGACGACAGATCGGGAGTCTTTGACGAGAAGGGAGGAAAGAGAGGGAGAGGGAGAGTTTGGAGTGGATTATTCCCTCCTTCGTGCGTGTTTTTCCCCCGCTCATCTCTCCCACAGATCGGCGCAGCAGTCAATGCAGAGGAACGGCGGAGAGAGGACAGCGCTCATGCATGCAGCCCGGGAAACTTGCACTTCCTATCAGCCTGCTGAATGCCACTTGGATTCCTTCTCTTTTTGGCTCTTTCACACGAGGAGAACTAAGACATTGTAAGTCTGCCAGGATCTGGTGTCCGATGAAAAGGAGGGGGGGTTGAATTTGTACCACACTGGGGTCTTTTTTAGTTTCGCACATAATTAGTGTCGGCACAAAGGGATCAACTGAATAGAGGTTGTCAGCCTCTGGAAAGGGGTGAGTAGGCATCCTTTCATGTGCGATTGATTCTCGAGTAGAGCATTTTTTTTTTACCTCCCTGTCTCTCTTTTCCTTTCTCTGATCTAACATGAGCGAAGTGACTTGTCGTTTATTTGCCGCCGCTCTTCTCCTTTCGACGTGGCTGGATTTCTTGATTCTTTAAGTAACAAATCACCATCCATACTCTCTATAAATACATATCAAGACTTGGGGAGTAACAAATGACCAAATCCAGAATGACCAAGGTTTGAAAGATTCAATGGACTTTTTCTCTTTAACACTGCAGGATATTCATGCTAATGGATTTCCTTCTAATTGGTCTGTACCTAAAGTGGCCGCTAAGGAAGCCCCCTGGGCTGATACTGTGCTCCCTGGGCATTGTTCTGAAAATAGTTCCTTTGGTGGGGGGGAGCTGTCCGAGGCTGTGCCGATGCGACAACAAGCAGTTGTATTGTGAGGGACTCAACCTGACAGATATCCCCCAAAACCTGAGCAGCGCCATTGGTTTGTCCCTACGTGAGAATAACATCTCTGAGCTGCGGGAAGGGAACTTTGTGGGCCTGTCACAGCTTACCTGGCTCTACTTGGATCATAACAATATTGAGATTGTCGAGGAGAGTGCTTTTGAGAGGCTGCGAAGGATTAAAGAGCTGGATCTGAGCACCAACCGTATAGAAAGTCTGCCCAACGGGACCTTCAGACCTCTGCCCAATCTGCGAATATTGGATTTATCCTATAACAGACTTCAGTCCTTGGAGCCAGACCTTTTCCATGGCCTTAGGAAGCTTACCAATTTACATTTGCGCTACAATGCCCTTAAATTCATCCCTGTGCGGATTTTCCAGGATTGCAGGAGCATGCAATTCCTGGATCTGGGTTACAACCAGCTGCAGAGCCTGGCACGTAATTCATTTGCCGGACTCTTTAAGCTTACTGAGCTGCATCTGGAGCACAATGAGTTGGTGAAAGTCAACCTAGCCCATTTCCCCCGCCTCATATCCCTGCGGACTCTCTACATGAGAAACAATAAGGCCACCATAGTGGTCAACACCCTTGAGTGGACCTGGGACTACTTGGAGAAGATTGACTTCTCCAACAATGAGATCGAGTACATCGAGCCACATGTGTTTGAGAGTGTGCCCAAACTGAACACTCTCATGCTGGACTCTAATAAACTAACTTACATAGATCAACGGATTTTGGACTCATGGACATCCCTGAGCAGCATCACACTGTCAGGGAATGACTGGGAATGCAGCAGGAATGTCTGTGCCTTGGCTTCCTGGCTTAGCAATTTCCAGGGACAACGTGACAGTGGCCTGTTGTGTGCCAACCCGGACATTGCACAGGGTGAGGACATTCTGGATGCTGTCTATGCTTTTCAGTTATGCGAGGACAATGTGGAAGCAACCACACAGACCTTCACCGTCACCAGAAACCGACCCAGAGGCTTCATATATGAGGGCCCAACAAAAAATCCCTACGACCTACAGGATATGGAGGGTGGGGAAGTGGTGACCAACTCCTTAACAGTGACCGCTTCTGCTGATGACCTGGAGAGCACCATGAAGATCCACAAAGTGGTGACAGGAACCATGGCCCTCATTTTCTCCTTTCTGATCATGGTCCTCATGCTTTATGTGTCGTGGAAATGTTTCCCAGCGGGTGTCAGGCAGTTGAGGCAGTGCTTCACCAGCCAGCGTCGCAAGCAGAAGCAGAAGCAGACCATGCAGCAGATGGCTACTACGTCTGCATCCGAGTACTACGTTGACTACAAACCCAACCATATTGATGGGGGACTTGTCATCATCAATGAGTATGGTTCTTGCAAGTGCCAGCAACAGGCATCTCGAGAGTGCGAAGTGTGATATTCCACCCATGTCAGTTTTTACAAATCAATGTACGGGTGGATATGGAACATACGTTAACTTGGCACCCAATTTTGCTGCTCTCAAAGGGAGCTACAGTTCTGGAGTGTGAGTGGACTACAAACATGGATTTAGAGCTGATTTCAACAGCCTCATGGGGAAATCTGACTGTGAGACCCGTGCACTTGATGCAAAAGATGTGGAATGATTATGCTGACCAGTCCTGGCTTCTCTTGTGAAAAGTGGATATTTGAGCTTTAACGTGTCTTTCTACTTCAGGATATTCTAGAACTCTCTAAAGCTACCGAGGACATCAAGTACACCATGGTAACAAACATACGAACAGACACAATTGAAGTGGAAAACAACAAAACAAAGAAACCCTAAAAAAAAAAATAAAAAAAAATTCAAGATTCTATGTAAAATATGTTAAGAGCAGAAATGCAAGAGTGGGGATAAAAATGCAAGATGTTATCCTATTTCTTTTGTAATCTATGAAGAAAAAAAAAGGAAAATACAAATGTTTAAATAAATGAATTGCAATTCACAGTACTCATTATTGCAGGTGAGTTGAAGGGTTGCTTTTTTGTCTGTCATCATGGGGGAAAGATAAGCTCTGCAGTGTTGCAGGATGTAAATAAGCAGGGCTGTTGGGAGCGCTTCACTTCATTTGAAATGTTAAGCCTCAGTCTAAGATTCCGATCTCCTCGTCTCTCCCCAAGATATAATCACTGTGCAAAGCTTGATTGCTATGGCTGTTGCAGTTGCCCCTGTTGTACCTATCCTAGATTAAGCAAACTAGCAAAAACAAAACAGGCCGACACGATTTGATCTGATCCCACATGATAAAGTCATTTGTGTGCTGTGCAAATAAACAAGACACGGAGTGTCTAAGACCTAATTCCTTCACTGCTTCCACAGAGAAAACATGCATCTCAACCTAGAGGTAAAAGTCAGTGTGAAAGAAGGCCTTATGCATTTAAATCTAAACGCATTGAATTATCCATGATGACTTTATTTTGCTTTGGAAAGATTAGCGGGATTCTAGATGTATATTTCACTGATGGTTTCTGTTAATGTCACATTACTTTTAAAACGTGCCCTGTGGTCACCCGTTGTTTAGTGATCATCCTGATGGTTTGTCAGATCGTGTGTGTCCTGCATCAGTGGCGATTATGCTGGTGAAAGCACAGGGCCTCTGAGAGAAGGTACAGGCTGCTCCCTAGTGTTCACACCAGCAGTAGAGGAAGACGAGATACCGCAGCAACAAGCCCGTGAATTTCTCTTGCCCAGGCTTTGTGTGTGTGTGTGTGTCTGTGTAAACGCCTGTTGCTTGTCTATATGCATTCTCTAAGCTCAGCTCAGGATTACTGCCACAGCGTAAAGAACCTAGACCGAATAACAAAAGCAGGCTGGTTATAAATACGAGAGATCTCACTTCGCATTAACTGTCGTCACTTCACTCACTCGGCTGTTATAATAATGAATTTGTTTAGTAAGCATAGGGGACGTGCCACTGTGAAGATGTGTGAGAATGTGCGTGTGTCAGAGCGCATGTATGTGTATGCATTTACATTTGACTATTTAAGTGAGTGTGTTTTTTTTTTTTGTGTCGTCTCCTGAAAAAGGTGGAACTCAGCTTGTTCTGACCAGCTGCATGTGTGAAGTTATATTCATGTGTCATGTATGACTGGGACATGCCTTAAAGGGACAATGTAAGGCTGAGCAGATATTTTTACAATCAAATCGAAACAGTTTTATTATGGATTCCAAAGTCCCGTCCCCTCCTTTGAGTCATTTAATACTTGATATGAAACTGTTCTATTTTCAGCACTGTATTTGATGCGTATATGAAGCTAAGCCAAGCTAAACCAATAAAATGTACTCCTACTGTTGTAAATGATACACAATGTGACACGCTTCACCCTTTTCTGATTAATTTCTGACTTTTTTTTGCTGTTTATGCTTATATTTTTTGTCAGGTGACGTGACAAACATCTGACATTTCTCGGACTACAATGTTTTTCTATCCCCATTTTTGTTTCCTTTTGTTGAATGATACTGTTCATGACATATTTTTGAAGCAAATCCCTCAATATGTGCACTCCAACATGTGGTTGGGTTTTTAATGAATCCTCTGGAGAGTATTAAAAAATACAAAAACATCTCTATTTGACTGAGTGGCAGATTCCTAGCATCAACACTACAATGAAATGACAGCAGTTCCTTGTACTGCCAAAAAAAATTGCGAACGAAATTGTAGCTATTCATGAGTCTACTTTTCAAAACAGGTGGTTGGGCTGAGAGAAACAAAAACATGTCTTTCACTAACAATAGCTGTTAACTGTACCAACAGCGAGGCAACAGGGGAAACAATGGAGCCGTAGAGCGAGCTGTTTGATTCCATTCATCCTTCTCTTCTCTAACACCAAACGAATCTAAGCCCTCCTCCAATCAAAGCACTTCTCTGGCCTATTTTTAGCCTCTCTTGCTTATTTTGAATCAATATTGCATGTTTGTCATTTCATCTCGCCGCTGCTGAGAGTTGTTTCGAATTCCCGTTTCCCTTAATTATCATTATTCTCTCTTTTTCCTCACAATGAATATTTGAAGTGGTGGGAGGTTTTGTTTAATCTGGATCTCTCTCCTCCTTCATATGCTACTTACAAACCCCTCGGCCCTCGAACTCAAACTGGAGACAATTAACTCTAATAATTAATACCGCTATTGATGAGGCTCAAGGAAGATCAATACGGATAGCTTTTAGCCAATTACAGACTTTCTTGCTCGCTACTTTTAGAGAGGAAGAAAAAAATAATCCGCTGGTGTTGACGGAGAGAAAAATAAAGGGGAGGCGGTCTGGGGGATATGCTTAATTTATACAACAATCTTTTATTGATATTTTGGCTAATTAGTGTGGGGAACACTTGGAAATATGCCCAGCACTATCAGAGAAAGAAGGACATCAATGGTTGATCACTAAAGTATAAGCTCAAGCAGTGAGAAAAGGGGCGAGCTCTCCAATCAGAGAGGAGGCCATGGTGCCAAGTGTTCAGGCAAGATATTAGCTTTTGACCTTGTTAGTCTGAGTGTGTGTGTGTGTGCGCATATATGTGTGTGTGTGCACGAACAACATGCACATATTAGCTGAATATGAAGATCCCAAATAGTAGGGTTCCAGCATGTTTACAGATTTAGAGGTAGTGCTCTAAATAAAGCAAGATGACCAGACTAGGTATGGGATGATAACCGGTTTTAAGGTTTACAGCGGTTTGGAAAAGTGAAGACTTAAAATTCTTGGCTGTACCGTTCCTAAGGTATATGTAAGGGTTTTTTTTAATGTATTTTTTAAAGAAAGCAGAAGTCAATGAATTATTTGAGCTAATTAGCCTTACATGTTTACTGTTCTAAGACATAAATGTTTCCTAAAATAAATTCTGCTGGATTCAATTGGGGGAAAAAAGTTTTTTTTTAAAATAACATTTAAAAATAACTTATTTTAGAGAAATAACCACAATACCCTGATAGCGTAAAACCGTTGTATTTTATCCAAGGTTATCATACCTTCAGAAATGTATACCGGCCTATAAACCTCACACCACACATAACATGTAGAGTTAAAACAAATTCTAAATCCATCCATGTAGACTATCTGGGTAATGAATAGCAGATGAATCACATAGACTTATGCATGTAGAACAATAATGATTAAGATAATGGTTATTATCTTAATTTATTATAACAATAAATGGACAGCAAACACATATTAGCTGAATTAGTAGGGCTCTAGTATGCTTACAGATTTAAAGGTAGTGCTAAACAAAGAAAGATGACCAGACACCAAACATAACATGTAGAGTTAAAACAAATTCTCAATCCATCCATGCAGATCATCTTGGTAATGAATAGCAGATGAATCACATAGACTTATGTGTGTATAATGATAATGATTAAGATAATGTTTATTATCTTAATTTATTATAGCAAAAAATAAACAAAATGGGCCTGGTATTTCCAAAACATGTTTAAATAAGCTGTAATAAATACATTTGCATGTCATCCTAGCTTTTATTGGTGACGTGTAGGCCCATACGTAATCTGCATGTGCAGATCTATTTATTGTGTAAATGTGTGTAAATTTATATTTATTCCATTTTTTCAGTAATATTAATATTATTTTAGTAGATATATTATATAAAACACTTGCTTTTTTACCAAACAACTGAATCTAACTGGATTTGCATTGTAAACATTAACTAAAAACTAAAAGGTATTTTTAAATTTTTATTTTATAAATTAAGTTTTTAGTTATTCACAGATTTTTTTTTTTTTTTAAATTTTGTGTAGAAATAACAAAAATGTCTGCAGATTCTGTCTGGGCTTATGATAGGTATTAAATTGTCAGTCAGTCAGTCTTTATATATGTCCCATAGGCAATTTGATTGCAGCATACAAGTACTGTATATCACATATAATACACAAAAACACATTATACAGTACAAATCTACCCTAAATTTATTTTACTAATAGGAGTTCTGTATTGAATACCAGAAAGGAGAGGATAAAACTTGGGATGCATTTTATGGGAAATATCTGATAGAATACTCTATTTACTCAAAACTTGTCTATGGTATAACTATAATAAAGCCATGGTCATCCGGTTTCCTCCTAGGTTTACAATTTTCTCCAAACAACTCTTATTTTTCACACTTAGTGAATTAAACCAATAAAGCAAAGGAAAAGATATCAGTTACTGAATGTATGAACCGTAAAACATGCACATGAGTGATTTTTCTATCTTAAAATATCTTAATTTATGTAAGGAGTACAATCTTTGCTGCCTCTTCTTGTACTGATCAAGTATTTGAGTTCTGTTTTAGATTAAATTGTCATTTTTTGTAATATTTTATTCAGTTTTAATATAGTTTTTATTAGATTTTGTTTGATATCATTACCATTTGGTTTTATGTTATTTCATTTACTGCATTTCATTCTGTTAATGCTTACATTCATTGCTTCAACTTATGTGTTTAATTAGTTGAGTATATCAAATTAAAGCAAATTAATGTGGCAAGGAGCTTACATTTGTAATATTCAATATTATCTCAAAATAAACATTTATTCACTGTATTCATTTATTAAAATAAATGAAATTTTATATATTAGTTTTAATGATACATTTTAGATTTGCCCAAAATACCCAATAAAATATAACCTCAATTGATTTATCAACAGCGATCCACATTAATCTGATATCTCTACGGTTTTGCTGCATGTAAACAACTGTTTCATTAGTGTTTTATTTCATATGTTCAGTTTTTAGTTAAGTTACTCCTGAACTCATTCCACATTAATCTGCAGATTATTTATTTTATTTTATTTTAATTCTGTGCAGAAATAGCAAATAATGTCCACAGATTCTGTCTGGCTTTACTGATAGAAATTACATTGTGTTATGTTTTATCCAGTTTTAATATAGTTTTTGTTAAATTTAGTTTATTAACATTAACATTTTGTTTTAGGTTATTTCATTTACTGTATTTCATTCTGTTAATGCATACATTCATTGCTTCAAATTATGTTTAATTAGTTAAGTATATCAAATTAAAGTAAATTAACATGGCGACTAGCTTACATTTTTATATTCCATATTATCTCAGTTAATAAACATTCTTTCATTTATTAAAATAAATACTTGTTTATATATTAGTTATAATGATACGTTTCAGATTTGCCCAAAATACCCAATGAAAAAAAAAAAAAACTTAATTGATTTATTGACAGCAATTCACATTAGCCTGACAACTCTACAATTTTGCTGCATGTAAACAACAACTGTTTCACTTGTGTTTTATTTCATATCTACAGTTTTTAGTTATGATACTCCCAAAATCTTTCCACATGAATCTGCAGATTTTTTTGAGCAGAAATAGCAAAAAATGTCTACAGATTCTGTCTGGCCCTACTGATAGGAATTACATTGTATTATATTTTATTCAGTTTTAATATAGTTTTTGTTAAATTTTGTTTATGAACATTAACATTTTATTTTATGTTATTTTATTTCCTGTATTTCATTCTGTTAATGCATACAGTACATTCATTGTTTCAAATTATGTTTAATTAGGGACGTAAATCAAATTAAAGTAAATTAACGTATAAACATTCATTCATTGTTTTTATCTATTAAAATAAATGGATTTTCTAGTTTTAATGATACGTTTCAGATTTGCCCAAAACACCCAACGAAGGCCAAACTTAAGTTGCTTATCAACATCGATTCACATTAATCTAATATCTCTACAATTTATTTTCTGTACAAAAACAACTGTTTCACTTGTGTCTCTTTAGATTCCTCCTTAGGAATCTTAAAAAGATTGCCTGCTTAAAAAAAAAAGCAACAATACATCAGAAAGAAATGTAACATCAACTGTGTGTAAAAACCGCAGGACATCTCAGTGCTGGGTATTAGCATTTACTGTCAAAACCCAGACCACGTCTCCAAGTTTCCTCGAGTATCAAACAAACAGATTGCATTTCATAAGAAATAACCGATGGATGGCTTGCGTTAATTCATAGAAGGTCGGCGATATGGGAAAACTACATTATGTGTCGCGCTATCAGCATACATAAAAATCCAGATATTTCATCAGAGCCTCTTGATAGAGCACCAGATGCTTAACAAATTAATTAACCTTGCTTGCTGTCTCTCAGTGTTGATTGAATGCCCCTGTGTGCCGTTCCCTGCCTCTGGTCTCGCATAATAAAACACCCACACATAAACAGATGCCCTGCCAAAATGCACAGCACTGACCGGGACTCTAGAAGTCAACATTAAGAATCTCCACAAGAATTGACTGTTGCTTCCCTCAGTGACTCATAAATGTATTCGAGTCGATACCGTACTTATTATTTGCCATATAAAGTTCCAGTAAAGAACTTGCTTCCATTGAAATAAGTGAGTAAACATAGACAAGATGACTTTATCATCCTCCAACTCATCGTTATAATTACCAACATCATCATAATCATTCTTGTATGTGCTTCTGCATCACTGGCATCACATTAACCGTCGCCGCAGGGGCATTGTGCCATTTTAAAATGTAAGCAAATCGTAACAAAAAAAGCTGTGTATAATAGATGTATATGGTGTCAGATAAGACTCATTTTCATGGTTTAGCTTTTAATGCTCATTTATACAGATATATACACTCCCACGACTTCATTTACAGATGAAGAGACAATGGAGTGAGTGGGAGAGAAGATGCATCGACATGGATTACAAAACAACACATGGAAGAAAAAAAAGTGAACATGTTGGTCATTATATTAATGGAAAAATAAAATGAATAAACGAGATGAAGTCAGATATCATGAGGCTGAACAGTAATGCTCAGGGATAAATGTTTAGTAACATCTGTCTAGCGTTTGTGGCTCTGCACTGGGCCGTACAGTGTTGGAACAATGCTGTTTGTTATTTTCTGCGAGTTAGCAGAAAGTTAGCACTGGGTCACACCTCGCCGTTCTCCGTTTATGCAGATATGTGAAAAAATATCTGAAATGTGAGAAAACAGTGGTACTTATTTGCTGACCCTGACTGTGACTTTTCCCAGAAACCCTTGAGAGACAGAGCTACCTGAGAGCGCGTTTGATGATATCCGTGTGAGAGAGAGAACAAGAGCAGTGAGAGTGTTGTAGAGATCAGGGCATATTAATGCTTTGAAGTCTGCATCTGTAGTATATTTACTGCAGGTAAAGCTACAGTGGACGGTTTATGGTACAATGAAGAGGACTATTTATGAGGACTAAAATATTAAAAACTATTAAAACGTTTCAATTTTTAAGTAATAGCTAAAAGCTTTAAATGTGTTGAGACTGTCAATTTACATCATTTATAAAATGATCTTCTTTGTGTACACTACAAACCATGAAGAACCACTGATTCACAAAAAATCCTTAAAAATCCTTAAAGAATCATTTAAGAATCCTTTAAAAATC
Organism: Danio rerio; assembly: GCF_052040795.2. Lineage (NCBI taxonomy): Eukaryota > Metazoa > Chordata > Actinopteri > Cypriniformes > Danionidae > Danio > Danio rerio. The sequence continues at coordinate 45,273,754 of NC_141021.1, read as the reverse complement.
CTTAAACCTTATTTAAAAATCAGATGAATGTTGCAAAGCATCTTGTATAAAAATCTATAGACTTTTTAAATGAAATGAAATTAAATTTAATTTAATTTTCAATCAATAGACATTTTCACAAGATGCATATCAACATTCATTTGATTCTTAAACACCTTGACAGTTTTTAATATTAATATTAAAACATATTTACATCTTTAAAGCGATCTTTTAAGGCCATGCTTGCATTAAAAAGATGGCATTAAAAACAATGTAAAAATATTTAAATCAATAAAACATAGTTAACAATTATTCAAGGTGTTTCTAATGAGGCGTCTAAGGGCGTAACTGTAACATTTTGACATTTTTTTCTCTTCTGGTTGCTTTTATCTGTTTCACACATTTTCTTATATTTTCCCTCATTTAAAAGTGGTGAAACACTATAGTTTTTGTCTTTTTTTTTTTTTCTTTTGTATCTAAGGTAAATTGGTATTTGTGGTAGTTTCCCCATTGACTGTTCTCTGGGTTTACAAAACTATGATGACTTCGATTGCTGAGAAACACAGAAATGTGAAAAGGGTCTATATGCCTTTGTTATGGAGCCAGATCAGTCTCAAAAATAATACATTTACATAATCAATTTATAAGTTCAAAACATAATTTAAAAATCCACAAAACTAATTAGTGAATTCAAAACAGGATTCAAAAATACACAAATCCAATTTGGAGAAATAAAAACATGATTCAAAAATACACAAATACAATTCGTAAATTCAAAACACGATTCAAGAATACACAAATCTGATTTTTAGTTGTGAATTGTGTGTTGTCTTTATGAATTGTGTTTTGAATTTAAAAATTGCATTTTTTATGTGAATTGTGAATTTATATATATATATATATATATATATATATATATATATATATATATATATATATATATATATATATATATATATATATATATGTATATTTATATATATATATATATATATATATATATATATATATATATATATATATATATATATTTTTTTTTTTACTAATTTAGCTCCATACTGTTTTAGTATTTGACAGTCAAAACAGAAATGGCAGACTTTATGAATGAAATAAATCCAGGCATGTGGTATTTCTTTTAAAAAAAATATATTGCTACATAACTTCTGGTCAGAATTTCAAATAAATAAATACCCCAAGTAATGCCACACATATTTCCGTACTTAAGAAACACTATGTTTGTTAATGCTAATTTGTTGAGTGTCTTAATCTAGGAATTCTCATCTGGTCTCACAGCCTTAAAGGGGACCTATTATGCAAAAATTACTTGTACATGGTGTATGAACACTGATGTGTGCCCACAGTGTGTGTAAACAACCAGCCTATAATAGTAAAAATCCACCCACTCCTTTTTATAATCCCCATAAATCAGATGCAGTGTCTGAAATGCGCTGTTCCAGATTTCCCACATCAATGACATCACAAGCCCTGCCCATAAGGGTTGAATAGCTGATTTTTTTTAGCATATGTCAGTAACAATAACCACATTCTTGTAAGAAAAATATTCTAATTATGCTACTTACATAATTTTCTATCATTAATTTGTAGTTGCAGTATACTACAATTCTATTGTATATATACATATACATGTTTATCTTAACATACATAAACAACTGTGTTCATGTGAACTTTGTGGTGTTTATATATATATATATATATATATATATATATATATATATATCTTATGTGTCTTTTGGTATGGGAATGGGCAGGAGTAGAAATTCTTTTGAATTTATACTCCCAAAATGTGACCGTTTTATCTTCCACTCAAATATGTGCATCTACAGCATGACATAATAAAAGATTTAAGGGTATTTTGACCTAAAATTTTGCAGAAACATTCTAGCGACCCCTGAGACTTATACTGCATCTTGTAAAAAGAGCATAATAGATCCACTTTAAATAGGCATTGCATAACATTTTTTTTTACAACATCAAACATATGCTTCATGATTCTCATTCGCTGACATGCAACGTTTGGATTTAAGAGGACATCATCTGACAGTGATGATGTATATCACAGAAAGAATGTCTAACTTTAATCTAACCACAATCTGAACCTATTTTGATCATGCATCACATTACACTTTGTTTAAAAACTCCTAATGTAAGACTGCAATGATATCACTTTTGCAGGCCAAACTTATACTTTAGAACTCCTCAGTAATAACCCAACATGGTTTTTACAATGCCTTTATGGATCACTGCATAAAATATCTGTGTTTATGATTTTCCATTATGATAATCATAAAACGTTCATTTCATTAAATTTTCTTGTCGGCTTTGTCCCTTTATTAAATCCGGGGTTGCCACAGTGGAATGAACCGCCAACTTATCCAGCACATTTCTACACAGCGGATGCCCCTTCCAGCCGCAACCCGCAATCTCTGGGAAACATCCACACACACACACTTATACAATATGGACAATTTAGCCCACCCAATTAACCTGTACCGCATGTCTTTGCACTGTGGGGGAAACCGGAGCACCCGGAGGAAACCCACTCGAATGCAGGGAGAACATGCAAACTCCACACAGAAACACCAAGTGAGCCGAGGCTCGAACCAGCGACCCAGCGACCTTCTTGTTGTGAGGCGACAGCACTACCTACTACCCCACTGCTTCGCCATCTTAACATGTTTTAACCCTAAATACAACTGATATAGTCTACAACACCTGACAAAAGTCTTGTCGCCTATCCAAGTTTTAGGAACAACAAATAAGTTCAAGTTGATCATTTGGTAGATCATATTCGGAAGTGACTTATATAAATGCTATAGATTATAGATTATGCTAATTTTACCAAAATAAAAAATGATCATGCCTTGATTTTTAATGATTTAATTAGAACAGTAAGGTCTGACTTTGTCTAGACAAAAGTCTTGTCACTTAACAGAAATAATGTAAAGTATAGAATAAATGACAGACATGCTCAATAATGTTCATTTCTGGTGATTGGGCTGGCCAATCCTGGAGCACCTTGACCTTCTTTGCTTTCAGGAACTTTGATGTGGAGGCAGAAGTATAAGAAGCAGCGCTATCCTGCTGAAGAATTTGCCCTCTGCTGTGGTTTGTAATGTAATGGGAAGCACAAATGTCGATACCTCAGGCTGTTGATGTTGCCATCCACTCTGCAGATCTCTTGCACGCCCCCATACTGAATGTAACCCCAATTGGTCTTCTGCAGTATTTGTGATGATTGGGATGCAGTTCATCAGATGATTTATGAGAAAAATCTCCCTTCTGCCACTTTTCCAAATGATCAACTAGATGTCAAGTCGTTATTTGTTGCTCTAACAACTGAGATCGACAACGATACTTTTGTCAGGTAGTGTATACCAAGACTACACATTGGTCACATAACAATATAACAATACAAAGCTATTCTTTCAGTGAAAAAACAAAAACAAAACAACTGACCTCAGAATGACGGAAGCAGAAGCCTTAAAACGCTACTTAATTTCCAGGTTCTGGCAACAAAAATACGACATACTGTACCTGCAGCACTCTATTGCATTTCGTATAATCATGAGAATGGATGGAATGTATGGTTACCTAGCAACTACAGCAGCAGCTCAATTTGCAACATTCAGAAAGTACGGCCTGCTCCCCTGTTTAAGCTAGATTCCAACAATTTCACATACTCACATGCTTACAGGGAACATATTTGCTTCAAGGACCAGCTCCACATTGTTTCAATATTTAGCATTGGAATTACAATTTTCTTCTCATAAGTGGCTTTCTTGTCTTTAGTGAATGCCGAATTATGTTTTCATATGTCTAGAAATCAAAAAGTAATGTCTAACAACTCCATAAACTCGAATTTTAATTGTTAGTAAGAAAATGCTGCTGAAATTTAAAGCTACTAACTGAATCAAATATACCTGCTGTACAACGCTTCATTCGAGGTCATTTATTGTTGATGTCTCTATTATATGTCATTTACATATCTATTCGATGTTTCAAAGTGCACCAAAAAGTTATGAGATTTAAAGTGACAAAAACAAAACACACCACCTGATATCTGTGTTACAACAGCTGATCACTCTATGCTCTGACAGGATGGAAAAAAGAAAGCTTGCAGAGCAGTAATTTCCACAGTAATTCCTCTGCCCCGCGGGATATCAAAAAACGCTGCGCAAAAAATGGGATTAGGAGGGAAGCATAAGGAATCTTGATTGCGTTGAGAAGGACAATGAATGCTGGAGAAAAAAAAGCCTATTTAACTATTGGCAGGCCAATATGGGTTTTACAACAACCATTAACAATTTTAAAGAGATACTGATGCAAATAAAATGGGTGACATGTATGGTATTTCATGCAACCTGTGAAAGGTGCTGTAGGTGATCTGCCTAAATGCTATCTGTTAGCACAGTATCTTTCAAACACCGTTCCTCGCCAAAGCTAAGTCTCCTGAAATTACAAATGTGCACAGAAAGATGAAAAGACCCACTAGATCAGGGGTTCTCAACTGGTTTGGCCATGGGACCCTTATTTTTACATGGTCATCAAGTCGCGACCCAAATTTAGGAATTATACTTAATTTGTATTTATTTGTAAACATAAACAAGTAGTGACAGATACATCATGAGAACTACAAATAAACTATATTTTATTGCTGTCATTTAACTGAAGTTTTTTTTGTTGTCAATATATATATATATATATATATATCTCCATACTTTACATATTCGGGGTCGTACTTGCACTTCGACCAATTTGTTGCAATAATCAAATGAAATTTGACATGCCAAACGGTAGGGTTGTCGTGCACGAATTTCAAAATAAAAGTCCGGTATAAGCAAAATAAGTAAAAAATTAAACTTTTGTTGTTTTTTTGACCAATCACTCCGCGACCCACTGAAAATGTTGACAGTTTTCAGGACCAAGCCGAAGGAAAATTACTGCATGTTTTCATGTGCTTACATTTTTTTCCCACATGAATATGTTTAGACATATCAACTGACATAACATTTTATAAATGACTCACCTGATGCTTAGACATATTGCAAATATGCATAACAGGGAATAGCTTATTTTTAAATAATCAAAACAAATCTTATCAATGCTTTCAGTACTGAAGTAGTACACTTACTGTACATTAAACTTGCACATTATCTGCCATCTCAGATTTATCTTTCACTGAGCTCAGCACAGCGTATTTTGGAATTGCTTTTGCAGCAAATTAATATTCAGTGCTACTTTTGAATTTGCAGATTTTATGAGGCAAAAAAATAAGCTTTTTATTGCTTAGATAAGTTTCTGTCATCGATAAATATTGCATCCATAGACCTGTGTATGTTAAATAATCACTGGCTCTCTTTACACAAACAAAGAAAAAAAAGCAATGCTGCAGCTTTTAGGTAAATGAGAAATATATAATGTTTGTGCTCTAAGCAATTTGTGAGCTGAAAGCCTTCTTATGTGTTGTGTATGCCTTTTAACAATTTATCATGAATTCTGCATGTATTATGCCACGTTTCCCACAAAAACGACAAAATAAACTAAGAAAAAATGCAATGGATTGTAGTTAGTCTCAGCAAGAATCCACGTCCACATAAAAATAAAGATGCATCCTCAATTTTATCTCACAATGATCATTTCAAGATCGTTTTAAATTAGAAATCTAATAAATTATAGAATAATACATTTAATAAATGGAGCTAATGCTCTTTAATGCTATATGACAGCTCAACATTTGCCAAGTAGTTCTGAAAAGGTGGTCTTTGAATTTACTATTCAAAACAACTGTAGAAAAGGTAAACCAGCAAGACTTTTCCAAACAACAAGTGTTTTCTCAACACGTATGAAACCATGATAGAGTATTAAAAGGTTAATAAGCCACACAAACGCATTGTGGAATATTTTAAAAATAAAAAAAAAATAAAAACTTACCTATATAGGAGAAACATGAAGACAAATTCAGAGGAAGACCAGTCGGAAGAGGGTGGAAGCAAAGGATAAAGAACAAAAAAGAAACATGGTCAGAACTTTTTTTTTCCCCATTTTGGTGTCTACATCAGATGAATTAGATATTTTATATGCAATTTATATGTAATGTATATGCACAGAAACCACATAAAAATTGTATGATTATATATCAGTTCACTTCTGTGAAAATAAAATTAAATAAACACCCCATTGTCATTCAATGTAACATATATTTATGCAAAAATGAGACAATGTGAATGAGTGTACTAAATTTCATATTTCACTTTCATCAATATTATATTTTAACAGCTTGTCGAAAATATGGTATGCAAAAAAAAAGAATAGTTTGAACAAAAGTCGCAATGAATAATGAGAAAAAATATGTCTATATATATATATATATATATATATATATATATATATATATATATATAGATAGATAGATAGATAGATAGATAGATAGATAGATAGATAGATAGATAGATAGATAGATAGATAGATAGATAGATAGATAGATAGATAGATAGATAGATACAACAGTTCTGCGTCTCGCATCTTATTGGCTGATAGGCATGCGATATTCTGCAATAACATCACTCATACAGCCTCTTCACCCTTGTGTATTACTCCACGCACATAGAGTGACAGCAGATCAATAGACTCACTACAGTTTGACAAATATTGCAGCTCAGCTGTTGGACAACATAATGTACTTTTGAGACTTTTTTTTAGAATTCAGTTTAATTAATTTTTTTAGAATGTAGTTGTTTAGATTGCAACTATGCAGTTTATTTATAAGGATAAAACACATATATATCATTTCGGAGATTCAGCCCATCGGCAGCCACTAGCCGTCACTGAGCAGAGGAAAGAGGGTTGACGTTCCACCACAAGATGGCGACAAAGAGAGCATAATAACTGCTTAGGGGACAAAAACTTACAAATTACAGCTGATCAAATCATTATAAAACAAGTAAGCGACATTCTAAGTCGATCTCTCTCATTGTATGTTGTAGTGCTGCGTTTTTACCATAGTAATCTGGTCGTGTTTGCTTTGCTTTGACTTGTTCTGGGTCACTTATTGTGAAATCCTGATTGCAACAAAGAAATATTGGGAAATCTCTGTAGACTGATGGCATTTCATGCAGTTTAGCTTTATAATCTTAAAATGTGAGCAACATCAGCTGTTTTGTCATCACGTTAGACATTATGTAGATAATCATTCAAACACTAGCTCTAAAGTGACGTGTGTGAAGTAGCAATGGTTTCAGATGTGAATGAATGGCAGAAGAAAGTAGTTCCTTATACAAAAGTAATTTTTTGGGACTCTCCATGTTTGAATCTCTTTTTTATATACACAATAATGGCGTCAAATGCAATGCTGTATAATGCTGTATGAACGCAATATCATGCTCGCAGCAGTGCAATGTGGCTGTATATCGTCACTGGTGGCACACTAAAGCACTCGGCCTGCAACCTAGTGGCAACGCACGCCTCCCAACAGTGCCAATATACAGCCATATCGCACTGCTACTTCTCATCTATTTGTGTGTGTGTCTGTGTGTGTTTTATTTAGCAAAATTATGTCTCTGAGATGTCCCTGACTTTCCAAAGTTCTGTATCTCACTGTTCTACTATGAGATTTGTTAATAACATATTAAATATTGAAATAAAAATATTTCTTTTTTTTAGAAAAAAAAAGTTTGTAACAGCAACATGAAAATACTTTAACAACTAATTAATCCTTTTGATTATTACAATGGCATAGACTTTGAAATAAAATGTAGCAAAAGTTTTCAAATACTGCCAAAAGAAGAACAAAAGACAGCAAAACTTAACACAGAGCAACTCTTCAAATGGATTTGTGATCAGGCAGCATGACGGTAAAAAAACGAGTATGAGAGAGAGAGAGAGAGAGAGAGAGAGAGAGAGAGAGAGAGAGAGAGAGCAATGTGCAGCAAGTGAAGATGAAACAGAATAAAGAGGTGTCAAAGAGCCATGCTACTGTAGTTTAGACAGATGGTACTTTTCATGCTCGGGCCTTTGACAATCTTTAAAGCAAGTGCCGATGCCTACATTTGTAAAAAGATCAACATGCGCATTGACGTACACCACAAACAACACTGTTCTTATTGCCCACTCTTTGAACCCTGTCCTCTTTCTTTTGCAAAACATGGCAGGGAAAAACATTGCTTCAAAAAGGTTGAGTAGAAAAATAACCAAAGGATTCTGCTTTATGCGTAACCCACTCTTATATATATATATATTTTTATTCCAAAAGTGCAAGTTTCACCATCACACCGCTCCATAGAGTTGCTTCGGCTGTTGACAAGAGAGATGGAGTGTGTTGTGCCAGTGTGTGTCCTCTGCAAAGCACCTGATTACATTCATGGAGCCAAGAAGAGATTTATGAATGCAGACTCAGGCAAAGAGCGGCCCCATCCGCACTCTAAATAATGGCAGTGGAGAAGATCCTTTTTTTTTTTGCTTCCATTCCTCGCATCCCAAACTGCCGGCTCAACTACCTAAATTAATATTTACCCCACTGAGATTTTTCTACCCACTTCAAAAAGCCATTCTGGGGGCATTTTTCAGCATAGAGGACGCTGGAGGTGATGGGTACAGATGTGTGGTTGGTTTTGACGGTTTGGCGTCGGGATTGTAGTTTAGCCAACATACCCCGCAGAAAAAAATCTGTTGATCCTCTCTGGTGTAAATATTGAGCAGGTTTTGGACTAGGGGGAATGGCTAATGCTAATGATTGGGGGGAAACTCTTAGCTTTGCGCACTTTATCAGGGCATAAACATGCTGTCCGGGCTCAGAGGCGGCAGATAAATTGGAGGGAGTTTCTTTTAAAACAGATGAATTGGGCGAGACCGCACTATGTGCAACAAGATCAGTCAGTGTCAGCTTATGCGAGTCAGTCTGCTATAATAACGTTAAACATGGCGCGCTGCTTCGCCGAGCCATAGTGTGATCCGAGGCAGAAGTCAAGGAAAATAGCTGACCGCAAACATATGCAGAGTTCAACATGTATGATCTGTCTGCGATGAGAAATGCAACAAGTATATGATACTGATGGTGATGCCTCAGAAAAGAAACAGCTTCATATGTATTGTTATGTTTGATGTTAGTTTTTTTTTTCTTTGTGCATTTATTTTTCTCACTTCTCACGTCTCCGCTTCTTACTCAACCCTCAGGTTTCTTATTCATTCATCGACAGACCAGTGTGTGGTGTGCACTCTGCCTCGGCGTACCTTTTGTGCTCCATGCAATTTGTTTTTGACATGCTTAGGCTGTTTAGGGATTTATGATCTCAGGTTATTGTGGTAATTTGAGTTTACTGTGAAACTTGATTGGCTTTAAGTAAAATAATTTGATGGTTGTTGTGTGATTCTAAACTAAGCCTTTGACAGTTGTTTTGGTTTAGATGGATTATTTTGAGAGTTTTGCCACCTGTGTAATTTTTATTTTTGTAGTTTAATTAGTTTAGTTCGTGTGTCGTGTACACTGAATATCTCCGTTTTTATTTCCATCATTTTTTTTTTTTTTGTCGCCTAGTTCAGACTTTAGATTTAAGGATTGTTTTGTTTTGTTAATTTCTTTGATTTGGCTTACACTTATTGTTTTTGTTTAAAGAGAATAATTTTAAATGTTTATTTATTTTTTCTATTTATTATTGTTACGTATTGTTTAAACTATTGAGTAAAAAAATGCTTACATAAAGAATTGATTCCTGCCTAGGTGATGCAGTGGCGCAGTAGGTAGTGCTGTCACCTCACAGCAAGAAGGTCGCTGATTTGAGCCCCGGCTGGGTTAGTTGGTGTTTCTGTGTGGAGTTTGCATGTTCTTCCCGCATTAGTGTGGGTTTTTTCTGAGTGTTATGGTTTCCCTCACATTACAAAGACTGCCGGGTTGGTGAATTGGGTAGGCTAAATTGTTCGTAGTGTATGTGAGTAAATGAGTGTGTGTGGATGTTTCCCAGTGATAGGTTGCAGCTGGAAGGGTATCTGCTGTGTAAAAACGTGCTAGATAAGTTGGCAGTTCATTCTGCTGTGGTGACCCCGGATTAAGAAAGGGACTAAGCCAAAAAGAAAATGAATGAATAATTCCTGCCTCATCTTTGATCTGTCGCACACATTACACCTGTCTCACAGTTACAACATCCCACTTAAACATCTTAAACTCGTAACAGTATGAAATGGATGTTTGTGGATCTGAAACTTGATTCGATAAGCAATTCCGCTCTGCTGTGCAACGAAATCCACAGAAAGCTTCAAAAATTTGCATGGAAATAGATCACAGACTGTATCATTCACACAGTTAGCCCTTTCCACTTGTGTGTTTGTGTGAGTAATGTGTAAGTAATATAAAACGTTCATATATCTTTTGTGAATTCGTTATTAGAGATGTAGAATGCATGGAAAGCGGCTGCAGAGAGAAACTGCAGCACTGTGGAAGATTCTGGGTGTCGGATAAATAGGAATTTGTAGCTAATTTGTTAACAGTGCTAAACAGCATTTGTTTGCATCCTTGTTTGCTTCCTTGCTACAATTTACCACTAGACACTATGCATGTAATAGATCTATTTTAACAAATAAAAATACTTACAGGTTGTGACTACAATTCACAACTTCGTCCATTATGATTGGAGCTGCTCAGGATTTTTTTTTGCCGAATCCAGCACTGAACTCGAAGAAATTCTGGAAGCTGTCCATTGTCAAATGATAGCTATTTTTTATAATTCTCATTTTTATAGTCCCCAAACTTCATTCACTGTAGGCTTTGCTAAGCTAACTCTGTAAAAGCCAATGTCTTGAGGTTATAACATTCAGGTGTTGTTTATGTTCACACAGCTAAATTACAGATAAACTAAAGATTAAAATATGATATCGTAGTGGACCACCCCTTTAAGCAGAATCAAAATGCACTTGAATACTGAAATGTAGAGCTTGTGAGAGCATTTGCATTGCACTGTATTTTTTTTTTTCTCATCACAAATTTTTATTGTATGCTTGGTTTTTATTAAAAGGAAAGCTGTGTCACTGCTGGTTCCTTATTTCAGACTATTCTTGAATTAAGAACAAAAATACCTTTGCTGTCAGTGTATGGCTCTGTATTACGACATTATAAAATAATTAAGTCGAAACTAAATAACTAAAAAGGAAAGGCATGTGCATTTTTTTCAGATTACAGTCTAAATGATTGGATTTGCGCACCAACTCTGAAATTCCTGTCAGAAATGTTTGCATGTTAAAAAAAAAAATCAATTCAATCTCAAGTCTTTGCAATCCGTAGCAAGCTTTTTTGAGAGGTGTTTTGACAATTCACAGACACCATACAAGTGAGAGCCAAAATTTGGAATCTGACAAATTAATTCAGAGCATCTTGCAATACAATTTATGACAAGCAAAGTGTTCAATATAAAGACAGATTGTGGCAGATGGTTGAGAACCACAGCTCTAACCGATTTAATTCTAGTTTCAAAGTTCCTGTTCAGGATGAATTTAATTCAATAGACACAATATTTCCTCTTTACTTTTCCTTTTTGAAGAAAAAGGAGTAAACATTTTGTTTTGTTATTGTTATTGTTATTATTATTATTATTATTATTATTATTATTATTATTATTACTACTACTACTACTACTACTACTACTACTATTTTATGCAATAGGTTTATTAATATGGACCAGATTCAGTTTGCAAGAATTGCAAGACATGAAAAATTGCATGTACAAATTTCAATTCAATTCACCTTTATTTGCATAGCGCTTATACAATGTAGATTGTGTCAAAGTAGCTTCACATAGAAGATCATAGTAAATTGAAAGTGTCAGTTCAGTTTTCAGTGTTTAAGTTCAGTTCAGTTTAGCTCAGTTCAGTGTGGTTTAATAATCACTACTGAGAGTCCAAACACTGAAGAGCAAATCCATCGATGCGCAGCTCTACAGATCCCAAACCAGAAAATTCGAATGATTTACTGAATATCTGAATGATTTAATTATATGGAATTCAATCACTCATAATATTAGCATTAATTATCAATGCCAATTTAACCCGTCTGTCACTAGAGCACCTTTTGAGGTCAAAGGAGTAAAGTTAACCTGCATAGCACTTTGCTAACTGGTCTCCGTTACACTCACCCCCCTAAACCTCACTCCCATCCCGGACAAGCCACCAAATGTAACCCACCGGTTCTACTGCACCCAACCTGGTTTGAGCTGGTATCGAACTGGCTAGACTTTCTTGATTTTTAAGAACAGAATGTACTGACCTACTGATCTAGATAACAACTGTGTATTATCCTCCCATTTAAGAGGTATTTACAGTTTTATTTAAAGTTTAGTATTTCCTTTGAATAGTCCTTTGTCTCATGTGTTGGCTCAGAACAAACAAACCCAACACAACACCCTAATCACTTGTTTGACAAACAAATGTGTGTGGTGATGTGTAAAGAACCCAAGTGTGAATCAAGCTTGGATTATTTTCAAACCACTTCCTTTTTTTCTACCCACTGCTTCCTCATAATTGTTTACCGTCCTATCAATTTGCAAAGACAGACTAAGCTATATAATCTATTTACCCTGAGTTGGATATAACACAACACTTCCAGCCAAATCTAAGTAATAAGCCAGTACGATAATATGCCAGATATAAAAACAGTGCCAAGTTTGTACTAACGATGCGCCAAAGGACATATAAGACATTCCAACACAATTCAAACAAAGTTAGGACACAAGCAGTTTGTGTCAACAACTAAATGGAACATCTTGTTAGTTTCCGTTGATAATTACAGCATTCAATGTTATATGCATGTACAATGAAATTACTCAAATGTTGTTCCAAATTACATACAATTTATAGGAATGGAACGTACACTGAATGAAATGGGAAATTGCCAGTGTAAATGTAGATTTACAATACATTCAAACACTATAACAATAAATATAATAATAATAGTAATAATAATAATAATAATAATAGTGACAATAACAATAGTTATAAAATAAATAAACAAATAAATACAATTGTATATAATAATAATAATAATAATAATAATAATAATAATGATAATAATAATAATAATAATAATAATAATAATAATAATAATAATAATAATAATAATAAATATAGCAGCAACAACAATGATAAATAAATAAATAAATAAATAATAGTTGCAACTGGAAGGGCATCCACTGTGTAAAACATATGCTGGATAAATTGGTGGTTCATTCCACTGTGGCAACCCCTAATTAATAAAGGGACTAAGCTGAAAAGAAAATGAATGAATGAATGAGTGAATGAATAATAATAATAATAATAATAATAATAATAATAATAATAATAATAATAACAACAATGATAATAATAATAATAATAATAATAATAATAATAATAAATAATTAACAAAAATAAATATATAAATAATAATGATGATACTAATAGCAACAACAGCAAACAAACAAACAAACAAACAAATAAATAATAATAATAATAATACTATTATTAACAACAAATTAAATAAATAGATAAATAAATAAACAAATAAACAAATAAATAAATAAATAAATAAATAAATAAATAAATAAATAAATAAATAAATAAATAAATAAATAAATAAACAAACAAAAACAATTACATTCCCCCTAAAAACTAATGATGGCACTAGCATATCCTGGCTCAAACAAGCAGCAGGTCTTGTACCATTTCATTTTGTTACCTTTTTTTTTCAACGAAATAACTTTTGCATCATGATCCTGTAACTTATAGGACAGAAATGAAACGTAGCCTGAAACCTAAAGAGGACAATAACTCGAAAGCACTGAGGATGAATTGTGAAATGAAGCATAGCACTTTGTAGCAGCTTCAAGGGAGAAGCCTCGGAGTATACTTGTCAACTCCAGAGACTAGGGAAAATGCAGCTGAAGGAAATTGGCCAGGAAATTGGCGGAAAAGAGACTTTTCTCTATCGACAAAACAACTCTATCTCATTTTTTTTTCTTTCTCAGAGCTCCATTCAAACTGTTCTGAAATATACAGTCATGCTGAAGACAGCGACTGTCTGCAAGAGAAGAAAACAGTCGAATGTGTGTGTGTTATTTAAAGGACATGACTGATGCTAACAAAAGCATCTGTGGACAGCTTGTACTGTTTTTTTTTTTTTTTTACATATATAACCATACTATAAATGATAGTCTAATAAGCAAATTGATCTGCTCCATTTCCCCAAAGAACTAAAAAAGTAGTCTTGACATGATAATAAATCACATTTTCCTTGGTCTTCTGTCATCATCGTTGTGTATGTCATACACAGTGTTGTGTATGTCTATATCAGATGTGAGTGTCGTGTCAAGTCAAAAGAAAATAGAAACTATTATCACTGGCACTGAATGTAGTATACAGACGTCTAACCGATTTCTGATTTGCTCCATGCACTTGAGCTACTCACGACAACAGGACAAATGAAAAGTTGTTTTTTTCAATTCTACAAGTATAAACAACATGTTTGTGTCTGTGTGAACTTTAAAATGACTCAGTCATCAAGGACATGAGGGTAGCATGTTTTGGTCTGCTAAAGGAGGTTGGAAGGTTTTACATTGGCTTGTATTTGCAAGATGGATTATACACTGAGAAAGATGAAACTGTACTCTACTGATAGCAACTACATCGCATTTAGACAAAGATGATAGATTAAACCAGACATGGCACTTGTATAGATTTGAATGGGACCAGTTTAATGCTGATATGCTGAATAAATCACCACCTTCTAGTAAAAGAGCCAATTATTGATCAATATAAACTGACAATACTCCGGGGGAGGGGCTTGGTCATAATATACAGTGCATCCCGAAAGTATTCATTATGATTCACTTTTCCCATGTTTTTTATGTTACAGCTTTTTCCAAAATGGATTAAATTAATTAATTTCCTCAAATTCTACACACAATACCCCATAATGACAATGTGAAAAAAAAGATTTTTTGAAATTGTTGCAAATTTATTAAAATTAAAAATCACATGTACAGAAGTATTCACAGCCTTTGCTGTGAAGCTCTAAATTGAGCTCAGGTACATTCTGTTTCTACTGATCATTCTTGAGATGTTTCAGCAGCTTAACTCGAGTTCAGTAAAATAGTAAATTCAGTTGATTGCACATGATTTGAAAAGGCATACACCTGTTTATATAAGGGCCCAGGGCTGACAGTGAATGTCCAAGCACAAACCAAGCATGAAGACAAAGGAATTGTCTGTAGACCTCTGAGACAGGATTGTCTTTAGGCACAAGGCTGGGGAAGGTTACAGAAAAAAATTCTGCTGCTCTGAAAGTTCCAATAAGCACAGTGGCCTACACCATGCGTAAGTGGAAGATGTTTGGAACCAGCAGGACTCTTCCTAGAGCTGGCCGGCCATCTAAGCTGAGTGATCAAGGAGAAAGGCCTTAGTCAGGGAGGTGATCAATAAGCCGATGGTCACGCAGTCTGAGCTCCAGCATTCTTCTGTGAAGAGAGGAGAACCTTACAGAAGGACAACCATCTGTGCAGCAATCCACCAATCAGGCCTGTATGGTAGAGTGGCCAGACGGAAGCCACTCCTCGCCAGGAATTTGCCAAAAGGCATCTGAAGGACTCTCAGACCAAACCAAATTCTCTGGTCTGATGAGACTAAAACTGAACGCTTTGGAATGAATGTCAGGCGTTACGTTGGAGAAAACCAGGCAATGCTCATCACCAGGCTAATACATCTCTATAGTGAAGCATGGTGGTGACAGCATCATGCTGTGGGGATGTTTTTCAGCAACAGAAACTGGAAGACTAATCAGGATTGAGGGAAAGATGAATGCAGCAATGTACAGAGACATCCTGAATGAAAACCTGCTTTCATTCTTCTGTTGAACACAAAAACAATATTTTAAAGAAAGCTGGAAACATGTAACCATTGACTTCCGTATGTGTTTTTCCTACTACCGATGTCAATGGTTACAGTATTTGATAGAAGAAAGAACTCAAAAGAGTCCCACTTGAGGAATAAATAGATAATATATTGTATTTTTTGGGTGAAATACCCCTTTAATTTATTCTGTTCAAGCTATATAATATTTAAAGACTCACTATATAAAGAAAGGTAAGAGTCATTTAACTCAAAGTCAGGTCTCAGTCCAAATCCATGTCTGAGTTTTAACATAGAAGCATGTATGTGTTAACTGTAACCTGCACTAACTTTCACGTGTGACTGAGCTATCTTATATGGTTATGTGGCGGTTGATGGATGTCGTCCGCCTCTCCTTCATGCTAAACAATCACTTCATCCCTCGCTTGCACGCCCTCCTCCTCTGATTTCGCTCAATCCCTGCACAACCTTCCCTCTCGCTCGCGACAACTGGCTGGCAATGGATGGAAAATGCCGACAAAAGTGTCTGGCTCGGCTGAGTGTGAGAACCTTGCCTGCGGGCATGGCCATGTGAAAAGGGAATTACTTCAAAGCCTCAATGGATTGCGGGAGTCGTACACACACACACTCGGCCACTTACTGCAGCCGGTTCTCACTTGCTGCTGAGCAAATCTAAAGTGTCCTTTTACAATCAAACTAATCTGTCAAAAGTCCACATGCCTTATAGGTTTGGATGATATATATAGTGATGTGCATTTCCACTGAAAGGTTTATTTGGTGAAATGATGTTAGGGGCTGTGTTATTTCCCTCCTATTGCAGGCTCATTTCTTAACCCTATAAAATGACTACTGTAGAGTATATGGAACACATTTCTAAGACCTCAAAATTATCAACATGGACGTGTGACTTTTTTCTAGGGCATATAGTCAAAATTTATCAAATATTCCATATAAGAATTATCAGCCTTTCTCTAAAATTATATTATTTTTAATGTTCTCCAATTGATGTTCACAGTATTTCCTAATATATATATATATATATATATATATATATATATATATATATATATATATATATATATATATATATATATATACAGTCCACACTGAATAAATCTTGAAACAATTCAACAGGAGAAAAAAATTATTCAGCTATGTAGGAAATTTACAAAATAACTTCAGGGAACATGACCTTTACTTAATATTCTACAGGGTTTTCCCGCATAAAAGAAGAATTAATAATCAATTACTCATGCCTTTCTAGCTTCTGCAAAAACCTACTCATTCAACATAAAACTGGTTTTGTGGTCCAGAGTCAGATATTATAATACATTTTTATTTATAGGAGTGATAAAAAATAATAAAAAAACATACTCTCTCTCTCTTTCTCTCTCTCTCTCTCTCTTTATATATATATATATATATATATATATATATATATATATATATATAAGCTGACTAGTCATTGACTTTTGGACACTCGACATCACGACAAAAATCTAACCTAGTATTATATGATGTAGTATGCCTGCTGGGAATATTTACTTGTATTTATTTGTATTGTTTTTATATATTACTTATTCATTCATGAATCTGTTTTTTATAGGGTGCTTTATTGAATTATTATATATAAATATTGTGATGTCATGTCGACCAAAATTCAATGACTAGTCAGCGTCTAAAGGCAAAATTATTTTGATGTGCAATAACGAAATCAAATGACACTGATATTTAGCTCTTTTTAGGTTATGTTAGAAAGTGATCAAATCCAACATCGAACATCTTAAACCAACATCATAGTGATGTCGAATATTGACATTATTCATCAGGTACGGCAACCAAAATCCAACATCTGACAGATGTCATAATGGCAACATCCCCACAACGTCATGTTGTAACATCATTAGATGTTGATATTTGGTAGTTTTTAGGTTGTGTTGGAAAGTAAGAAAAATCCATGGTCTGTCTGACATTGGACACTGACATTCATTTGACGTTGGGTTCTGACCTCAACCAGATTTTAATTTCCACTCAAAATTAAATGCAGAAAGAAAAAAGAAAGAAAGAGCTAACGATCAAACAACAGACAGAACAACGAACAAATGAATGACCAACCGGCTGACTGACTAACCGACCGACAAAATAACCAACAAACTAAAGAATGTTAGGAAAGAAAGAAAGAAAGAAAGAAAGAAAGAAAGAAAGAGCTAACAATCAAACAACAGAAAGAACAACGAACAAATGAACGTCCGACCGACTGACGGACTAACCGACCGACAAACTAACCAACGAACAAAAGAAAGTGAGGAAAGAAAGAAAGAAAGAAAGAGCAAACCCTTGGACAACAAGCAGAACAACGAACAAATGAACGACCGACCAACTGACAGAATAACTGACCGACAAACTAACTGACCGACAAACTAACTAACCAACGAACAAAAGAAAGAAAAAGAAAGAAAGAAAGACAGAAAAAAACGATCGATCGAACAACAGACAGAACAACAAACAAATGAACAACCGACCGACTGACAGACTAACTTACCGACAAACTAACCGACCGACAAACTAACCAACGAACAAAGAAAGAAAAAAAGAAAAAAAGAAAGAGCTAACGATTGAACAACAGGCAGAACAACGAACAATTAAACAACCGACCGTCTGACTAACCAACCAACAAACTAACTAAAGAAAGAAAGAAAGAAAGTAAGAAAGAAAGAAAGAAAGTTTTCCAACTAGTCCATTAGGACAAAAATATGAAATAAATATATAAAATAACACTGTTGAGTGCAAAAAGCACTGCCTCGTCTGACCAAGGCCTGTACAAACAGCCTGTCCTTGCCAACAAGGGCGGGCGTAATTAAAAGCAACACCAAAATCAAATCAAGCAGAACATCAAAAATAAAGCCAACCAATACAGCTTTAATTGGTCAAAGGGACCTTGTATTAAATCAGAGATACATTATACGGTGCAGAAATTTTGGTCTTGTTATGCGAAGAGGGAAATACGGGGATTAAGAGGTTAGAGAGAAAGAGCGAGGAAAGACAAATGAGAACAAAATCAAATGAAAGCAGATGGCATTCAGAACGAGTCCTGCCCAAGGCCAGCAGCCTCCCTCCCCTCCATCGCCTTCGCTGCTTTCTTCTTTTACACCATTAGACGAGGTAAGAGGAACGGCAGGACGGAGGGTGGAGAGGCATCTGTCTCTGCAGAGGTGAACTGTGGGAATTAGCAATCAGGAGGGGTTGGTTAATTAGTTTACGAGTCAGTCGTACGAGAGAGAGGTCATGTGTTTCTTTCCCTTGGCGAGGAGAAAATCAGCATGACTGTCCTATATAGGAGAAGGAAAATATTGTGGCATGTTGCGCCCTGTATTGTTTGACTTAAATCCACTGAAATAGCATTACATCCTGGGTTTTTGATGATATTACATGCTGTTTTATACAACACTGCATGTACTGCTTAAAGGTTGCGTGAAGTGATTTGAAATGTGCATTTTTATTTGATTTTTGACATACTTTCAACTAAAACATGAAGACAGGGTGAGACATAGCTCTTCCAATGAGAGGGGTTGAGCTCAAGCACATGAATTGAAATGTAAATGAGAAGCACTATGAAGAGGCGGGGCAAGTCAGATACTAGAGAGCATGTGATTGGTCAAAAGATTAGACGAGAAACTGAAGTAACTGACCTGAAATTAAGAAAATCCTTCCTCAATTTAGGTGGAGGCAACAAAATTCAAGCTTTGGATGTTTTTGTATGTCTCACTATTTTGTAGCACACACTAGTTTACTCTAGTTTACACACTAGACTCATATTTATTTTCTTGTCTCTCATGCCACTGTTTTTGACTGTTTCGCACAATCTTGTGACTGAATAATAAACAGATTAGTGTATGCTCCATTCAGCCATTTTCATTTCTGTCAGCTTTGCATTCAATCAAAAGATTAAGACTAATACAGCTCAGCAACATCCACAATGTTCTGTGTCTATTTTTTAGTTGTTCAGTTGTTTTATTCTGCCTAGATGTACTTTATCCCTTGCTAGTCAAATTTGCCCCATTTGGGCGTGAGAAAACATGTCATTTGTGTGTACCCCTTTAAATGCAAATTTAAATTATTTCCAGAAGAAGGTAGAGCCTTTACACAGTATTCTGACACTTCAGAAACAAAAAGAGAAACAACAAAATAAAATGTTCGTTGATGCAAATTTCTAATCAGCCAATCGCAACCCAATGCATTTAGGCATGTAGACTTGGTCAAGATAATCTGAAGTTCAAAGCGAGCATCAGAATGGGGAAGAAAGGTAATTTAAGTGACTTTGAACGTGGCATGGTTGTTGGCGCCAGACGGGCTGGTCTGAGTATTTCAGAAATTGCTGATCTACTGGGATTTTCATGCACAACCATCTCTAGGGTTTACAAAGAATGGTCCGACAAAGAGAAAATATCCAATGAGTGGCAGTTCTGTGGGCACAAATGCCTTGTTGATACCAAAGGTCTAATAGAAAGGCAAGAGTAACTCAAATAACCACTCGATGTATGCAGACGAGCATCTCTGAAAGCAGATCAAATCTTAAAGCAGGTTGGGTGCAGAAACTGAAGATTACACAAGGGGCAACTCCGTTCAGCTAAGAACAGGAAACTGAGGCTACAATTTGCACAGGCTCACAAAAATTGGACAATAGAAGATTGGAAAAATGTTGCCTGATCTCATAAGTCTTGATTTCTGCTGCGACATTCAGACAACATGGAAGCATAGATTCCTCCTGCCTTGTATCAATGGTTCAGTCTGGTGGTGGTGTTCAGTCTGAGTATTATTGCTGACCATGTCCATCCCTTTATGACCACAGTGTACACATCTTCTGATGTCTACTTCCAGCAGGATAATGCGCCATGCCATAAAGCACGAATCATCTCAGACTGGTTTCTTGAACATGACAATGAGTTCACTGTACTCAAATGGCCTCCACGGTCATCAGATCTCAATCCAATAGAGCAATTTTGGGATGTGGTGGAAAGGGGAGATTTGCATCATGGGTGTGCATCTCTGAGGAATATTTCCAGTACCTTGTTGAATCTACGCCACAAAGGATTAAGGCAGTTATGAAGACAAAAAGGGGTACAACCTGGTACTAGCAAGGCGTACCTAATAAAGTGGCTGGTGAGTATATTACTGTTAACTAAAGATGATAAAACTCATCAGATTTTAATATAATCATTGATATTTTATATCATCTTCCTGTCAATACATGATCAAAATTGGATGATTTATGTTCTCACATGTTTACAAAGCAAGGTTAATCAACAAAGTCATTTGCTGTGTTTCCATTCAAAGTTGGGAATATAACTTATAGCCAAAACTAGAAAACCTTTCTGAATTAAGCCCTTTTCATCCGATGAGTCAAAGAAAACCTCTTTCATGCACATTTTAAAAATGTATGTCCATCTTTGTTTTCATTAAGCATTTTTTTCCAGCAATTTTAGATGCAAAATGTGCATAAAAATAGGTGGATGGAAACATAGCTGCTGTATTGTCCTTCACATTTACTGGGTTGGCAGATCTTTGTGATATATCCCTATTAATATTTATACTCATCTTGTATTTTGAAAGAAGAGTAATGATGTTTCACAAAAAAACAAAACTAGTCACTTCAGATGCAAACTGCAATTCCACATAGCAGTGGCAAAACAGCCAAACGCCTTGATGTCCATTAAATCCAAAAGATAAATTACCCACTGAATCAAAACATTACAAACCAGAACAAATAATTTAATCTGCCAAGTTATAAAGCACAAAACAATCATCCCCCTTTTCTTATCCTGCATCTCGCTCTCTCGCTCTCTTGGTGGACGTGACCATAGTCAAGATTAAAATTCATCAATCAATCACACATTTTAATGGCCAGACCATCTCCCTTACACCCACAGCAGAAATTGAATCACAAAAGCAATTTAATTAAATTCAACAGTGATTCAATAGCTCTAATCATTCTGCACAGTAAAATGAAATCTCTCGTTCCTTTAATCATACCCCCATGTTAAATAATTACTCAATTTAAGGGTTGGGTTGGTGGGAGGACGGGGGGACAGTGGTTCTGAGTTAGCAGCTATTATTTGTGTATTTGTGCATGTAGTGTTATGGATGTACGGGTTAACAGCATCTTGATATGGGAAGTTTGATCCTGTCGACTTGCTCTGCAGTCAAATGATTGGATTTTAGGCCACCATGCTAAACGAATTACAGGTCTGTGCGATGAAATTACATTCCTAGACAATAATTGAACTATTCAGGTTTCATTGCTTAAAGGAATGAACTGAATAAAATATAACTTAAACTCTGTTGACAGTGGCATCCTGTCGCAAAAAAAAGAAAATATATAAGAAAGTATTTAAAAAATAACTCTGATTTATTCCTCAAAATGAATGAATGAATGAATGGATGGATGGATGGATGGATGGATGGATCTTAATCTTAATGTAGAAAAAAAATCCATGTTTTTGTTTGTTTTCATTGTGGGCACCATGTTTTCAAGTAGTTACATTTATTTAAATAAAAATGCATGCAATCTGTCATCATTTACCATTCATCTTAAAAACGAACTAACGAACGAACAAACAAACAAACAAAATAATGAACAAAAGAACTAACAAATCAATGAACAAATAAACAAATGAATAAACGAATGAGCAAACAAACAAATCTCAAAGCAGTAAACATTCCTTTTTTAGTTTGTTTTCATTGTGGGCACAAAGATTTCAAGTAGTCACATTTATTTACATAAAAATGCATGCAATCTGACAGCATACACTTACAGCAAAAAAACAAACAAACAAACAAACAAATTAATAAAAGAACAAGCAAATCAATGAACAAATAAATGAACGAATAAACAAATGAACGAACAAATGAATTTCAAAGCAGTGAACATTCCTTGTTTTTGTTTGTTTTCATTGTGGGCACAAAATAGTAGTTATATTTATTTACATAAAATGTATGCATTCTGTCAGCTTACACTGTTCAAAATATGAAAGGATGAATAAATTAAATAATTGTTTAATAAGTTACTTAAAAATATTTAAAATCAATAATTCTGAGTGATTTTAAAGCAGAAATACAAAGAAAAATGTTTTGTTTGTTTTTTTTTTGTTTCTTTTACAAGTAAAGCTTAATATGAATAATAAAAAATATATAAATTTAATAAAATTCAAGGTTTCACACTTAGCTGATGAATGAATATAAAGTGTGTTTGGCATGCTGTCCCAGGAGAGAGCCTTGAGTTCATAAAATCCTCGAGACCAGGGCTCCCTCCCGCTTGCAGGGCGAGTTTGGTTTAGAGAAACTAGAGAACCCGGGGGAAACCCAAATGAGTATGAGGGGAACATGTCATATCTGCACAGAAATGACGACTGGCCTAGTAAGGACTTGAACCAGTGAGTGACATTCATGTAGTGAGGCAGCAGTGCTAACCACTGGGCCACTGCTTCAAGACGAAGATAACTTAGGTAAGAAACTCTGGTTATTTATGTTGAGTTAGGAATCATCTGATTGGTGAATCAAGTGTTAGCTAATGTGGGACCAGCTGTGGTCAATCATAAGCATGTAATCCTATAAATTAGTTTATAAATAAATTCACAAAAAAGTGTACCTGTGTACCTAAGAATAAATAAATAAATAAATAAATAAATACTCTGCTGGTAGCTGGGAACTGACCTGGAAGACACACAATCCATGTCTATTAATCTATCTTTGTCAATCCGCACACATACACACACGCACATACACAGGCTTGCAGTGGTATATTTAAAGCACATTACATCTTTAAGGAGGTTCACTGAGCTCACTCCTGTAATAAGAATCAAATAAATGATGCGGGAGGGTCACAGACTCAGACAAGTTCATTGGATACTCCAGCAGCACCGATGGCCTCCTGGGCGTTATGAAACACAATTAATCACATCCACAGGTGAGAGGTGGACGATCCACAGCGCTCAGAGAGGTTATAGGAATGCAAAATGGCTCGTATAACGGTTGGAGTGTGCTCCAGCCGGGAGGAGCCAACATGTGTTGAGCAGGAGAAAGAGAGAGATAGAGAAAGAGAAATCAGGTAATGACTTGTTACCACTCTTACACCAGCTTAAACGCCATGCTGTCATTAGGGATTAAACGTGTGGAGGAAGCTTAGAGGAGGCTGAAGAAAGGTGACAAGTAATGTGCCTGTGTGTGGGGAAAAAGTGCAACAGCTTCACAATCTTGATCAATTTAAGTCAGCTGGAGTAGCATGCAGTAGGTGTGAGAAAAGTTGGGAAAAAGATCAGTTCAAATGTGTATTAAAAAAAAAAACCATTCTATTCTAGATTTGACATTGTGTATGTTAAAGGGCACCTAGTTTACCCCTTTTTTAAGATTTAATATTAATATTATGGTTCTTCTAAGTCTGCCAGTTCAGGTTCAGTTCAAAACACAATTCAGATTGTTTTATTATAATTAGTTAAAAAGTGTCATTTGGGGGCGTGTACAGAGGTTGTTGTTTTAGGGGTGTGTTGCTTCACATGAAAATTATATTTGAATTCCCACCCAACATGACAAGGGGGCGGAGCTAAGAGCTCCCCAACTTTGTGTATGGCAACAGACAGGCAGACAGAGAGAAGCAACATGAATGAGAGAACCAGCATTCAGCCGTAAATGTACGACTCGGACAAGCAGAGACTACAAAATCATGTGTGTCTTTGTATAGTTTTACAGCCAACTGTATTCTAGTTTAAAGTTCCGAGCTTGTACACTGAGACTAATAACCAAGCACAATTAATTAACTTTGACTGAGGCTAAAACTAAAGTGCGTCACACACTCAGAGCCACGAAACGGCACGCCAGACGTGCATATTCGCATGCTATTTAAAATGAAACTATTCATATGGCGCTCTCTGGCGCAGCAGAAATATGAACAGTGTCCGCAGTTGTGGCTGAGCGCTGCGGACAGCCTCCGACTTGCGCCGCCGTTTAGTGTACCCTGATAGAAACCTATGTTTAGAATTCTAAAATGCATAGTGCTGCGTGGCGCGATGCTGCGCATCACCAAGCGGCGCTTCTGGGGTGTGACCTGCAGGCAAGTTTGTTATTTCCAATGGAGGGACACGCACGTGAGGAAACGCGCTTGCACTTTCCAGCTGCACCTGACAGGGAGGTTCTGTGACCGTGGGAAATGCAAATGGCTGAAGTTTAAGGAAGACGCAATAAAAAGTACACGTTAGCAAACGCACCTAAATTTACAAACAAAGGCACCGATGAGAGCGATCATGTGGTGAATGTTGATCTTGTGTTGAGCCCAATGAGCCTCACAGTTTGCGTATCTGAAGAGCGGGGATGGATGCTTTGGAGAACTGTGCGTGACGTATATGAGGACCGGAGAGAAAACGTGTGATTTCTGGGAGATTATCAGTCGTTTGCTGGCATACGGAATTCTCTATGCATTTGCGGGAGATTGCTGGAACTTTCAGGAGACTTGTTATGCCTGAAGAACAAACAGACCCATCAACCGTGACAGATAAACCATTAGCTATGTTTCCATCCAAAGATATGAATAAAACTTATGCGCTAAACAGAAATATTATTTAACATATTTTATGTGGCAGAACATATTTTATGTCACAGTTTCCATCTGATGAGTCAAATAGAACTAAAACCTGATAAACTTCCTGATAAACTGGTGGCAGATATGAAAAACAATAATTTTCACATTTTCACCGCTATATACATTTCTGTAGAGCACCAATTTCCTCCCAGGAGGTATATTTTTTGGCAGTTTTGGTTTTTGAGAATCCACCAGAGGCCGCTGTGTACAGAGTGCCATTTGCACTGCTGTTCTTGCGTAAATCCACCAGAGGCCACTATCGACTGACTGACTGATCGACTGACCCACCCTCCTCCTTCCCTAAATCGAACTAATAGTGTTCTCAAAAGCACAGATTTACTCGCCCACTAACTTCCCTAAACCCAAAATAATTTACAATCTCCAGAAATGTATATAGGGCTACGTTTTCCCGAATGAGCCTATGTTGAGATATTTGCTTTGGAAAGGGCCTTTTGCTTGTATAAGAAGTTATTTTGTGCCTCAGAAGACAGAAACTGCCCTCAAAACAGTTCTGGAAGGTTATTATATTAAACCACTTTGATGATGGACTTTAGCTAAGGCATTCTAGAATGACAACATTTTAGATGTTGTGAAATGTTGTCAGTCTGCTGGTTCATCCTTTAATGCCATTAATTTTCTGACATGAAATCTGATTGTCATTGCGCTGTATACATTTTTTGATGGCCATGCTGGAATTTATTCTGTAAATGTGTGTCCATCGTAGTTTATGTGAATGTTTTCTTATCCAATAAAACATGTATCCTCCCCAGTTGTGGAATTAAATGTTTTTAATGCACATTTTCTAAATGTATGCACATCTTGATGTTATATAAGGTATTTTTATGCGATAAAATTGATTAGTTGGTTGGATGATTGGTTGGTTGGTTGGTTGATTGATTGATTGGTTGGTTGGTTGGTTGGTTGGTTAATTGATTGATTGATTGATTGATTGATTGATTGATTGATTGATTGATTCGTTCATAGATTGATTCAAAGTACACAGTGCTTACCTGACCTCTGCAAATATCATTACAGAATTGTCTGGAATGTATTTGTTATTCATTTGTGCTTCATAAAAGTAATAAAAGACATATCATTCAATTGCCTATGTGCTACTTTTTAATCATCTGCCTGTGTACACTTAATAATGTAAATGCAATGCAATGTAAAGTAAATAAAACGAACGTAACTTCAAAATGCAGTGACACCATGATGCTCAGCATGCACCACATCAAATGCTACTGACATTAAAAATTCAAAATATTGCTGTGTGTACAAATTGTTCTTTCCCTCTCTCAAAAAAAAGAAGTGTAATTTAGTTTTTATGCATCCCATTATGTACCTCTTTTTTGTTGTTGTTTTTTGAAAACAGTTTTCTGCGCTTGGTTCCCCTTTGAACATCACAAATCCTCCTATACATAAACAGCTCTTGCAAATAACAAGGCCATACTTCAAGCGAACAGAACGAGCAATTCACAAAGCTCTGTTTGGTACCCATGCGTGTTTACCCGAGCTCATCTTAAATTCAGATGTGGCTACTGTGCTTCATGGAAATGGATTTTGAAAGGTTACGACTGCGTGTGAATCAAACCCGCACTGGGGGAAACAAGACAAGATGAGCCAATATAACACGTGTTCCCTCTTTCACAAACAGCTAAATGACCGACGTGCCATTTGAAACTGGTTCGGTCAACTTACAAGGCAAGCATGTGAGTCGTGGCATGATGGGATGTGTCCCTTTTTTTGAACTTGACCCTCTGTGAACTGTGTCACAATGGACTGAAGCAGACAAAGAACACCCTGGATGCCTTCCAGCACACAATACATCAACTGTCTATTATCTTACCATGGTTTTCCAGAGGCAGAGCAACACTTGGCCAAGCATCAGCCTGCTTTTAGAGGACAATTCATCATTGGGCTGGGCATCCCTCTGTCAGTTCACAATCCCACAATGCTTGAGGTCAAAGGGCGGACTGGGAACGTTGGGATTGGGATTTTCGACAGCCTCAATGTGCCATTCACTTTTGTAGGGGCAGAGGAAGTCCAACTTTTGAGGTTTCTCAGAGTCAAAAACAAACCTCAGCAGCCTCGTCCTTCTTAAGCACCGGGAGACAGAGAAATATTTCACTTTCAAAGCACGTCTTGGGTCAAATGAGCATTTCCCATGCAGATTTGGTGGATATGAGCATATGGAACGCCATATTGCAAGATGAAGATTAATGCAGAGCTTAAGTTCATGGCACACGTGTGCTTTGAAGACACTGGTGATGAATCAGAATGTGTTTGTGAGATTGTAGACGTGCAGGGATGTTCTTTTTTTCTCTACTTTGCTTTAGAGTAAAGTGGAATATGAAATTACTTTCCAATGGTTCGCTGTTAGCAAACATCCCAACACCGCCTACATCGCTGGGTGTTTAAATGAGCATGCAAATCAGTGTTTATTCAGACTATTTTTTTTTATTTAGTTTTAGTATATTATTGACTAAAATGCTTTATGTTTTAGTCAAATTTATTCAGTTGTTTTTTGATTTAGTCTTCATTCAGGTAACTAGATATTAGAAGTTCATTTGACAAAGATTTCTCTACAAGTCTTTTTTTATGCTTCTCCTCAATCTTTCCCATAAGGAATAGTACAAAACAATCATCAGCTACATTGAAAATGACAACATTACATTACACAACTGCATTAAGTCAACTATATTATAAGTATAAGAGTTCAGTCTCATTTCAGTAAATATATGGTAGGTTTAGTTAGTCTGTTATGTAATCTCGAAACATTTCTACAAATCTACAATCCACAAATTCCAAACTCAAATAAATAGCTTTCAAGAGCTCCCAAGAAGTTTGGCATGCTTTTCTGGGAGAGAACCCTGTGCTCAGAGATAGTTGAGCCCAACGCTCCCGCCTGGTCAATAAGCATGTAAGGGGGTCCGAGATCAGGTAGGTCAAGAACTCCCCTTAAAAAAAAGGAGGAAAAAGAGGAGATGGGGTAGAAGGGGGTTTCTTCCAAAAAAAAATAGGGCAGTAAGAAAAAAATCAGACCATTTATTGTAAGCTAGGATCAATCTGATTGGATTACTACTGATTACAGATGGACAGCCAGTCATGCTCAATCATATCACATGCTCTTCTCGAAATTAGTTTATGAAACTTCACTTTTGTTTTGGTCATATTTTACTCATTTGATTTTTCATGTAGTCTACACTACCTGACAAAAGTCTTGTCGTTGTACCCAATTGTAAGAGCAACAAATAATATCTTGATTTCTAGTTGATAATTTGGAAAAGTGACTGAAGGTAGATTTTTTTAGATGAATCATCTGTTAAACCGCATCCCAATCATCAAAAATACTGTAAAAGACCTATTAGACCCTGCATGGACCCAAAATTGTCACAGAAATCAGTCAAGTTTGGTAATGGAAAAATCATGGTTTGGGGTTACATTCAGTATGGGGCATGCAAGAGATCTGCAGAGTGATGGCAACATCAACAGCCTGAAGTATCAAGACATTTGTGCTGCCCATTTCATTACAAACCACAGGAGAGAGCAAATTCTTCAGCAGAATGCCGTTCCTTCTTATACTTCAGCCTCTACATCTAAGTTCCCGAAAGCAAAGAGGGCCAAGGTGTTCCAGGATTGGCCAGTCCAGTCACCAGATTATGATTAATCTTGATGATTAATCGAGATTGCATGATTATTTAGATAATTTAACAGATTATTTAACAGATTATATAACATTATTGAGCATGTCTGGGGTAACATTGAAGGAGGAGGCATTGAAGATTAATCCAAAGAATCTTGATAAACTCTGGGAGTCCTGCAAGAACGCTTTCTTTGTCATTCCAGATGACTAAGTTATTTGAGTAATTGCAGAGATGTATGGATGCAGTTCTCCAAGCTCATTGAATTGTGATACACAATAATAATTATTTTTCAGCTGCACCATGACTTTATATTTTATATTGTACATTATTTACGTCAAGCGACAAGACTTTTGTCTGAGCAAAGTCAGTACATTACTGTCCTAATTTAATAATTAAAAATCAAGGCATGATCATATTTTATTTGGGTAGCATAAGCATAGGGCGAGGCAGTGGGGCAGTAGGTAGTGCTGTCGCCTCAGACCCACACCCATTATTTATTTTTCAGCACCACAGTTTTCAAATTTTTAAATTTTTTTTTCTGTCCTCATTATTCATTTCAATAGGGATTTAAATTCGATTTGAAGTCAAGAATAAATGAAAATTCAACCAGAAGACAAAAATACAAGACTGTACACTTAATTGCTTTTATGAGGTAAAGCACTGTGAAACCCTAATGTGGTAGCACATTAATTAAAGGTTCTATTTAACATGCAGATACTATGTAATAGGACTCATTACTTAAACTGGGTAATACCTAGGCAACCTACCCCTGAAGCTACCATTAGTCGGTGTATAACCCAGCACTTTTTCAGATAGACGTACACATTACTATAAAATAGAGTATTATGTTTGTGTGTGTGTATGTGTGACTGTGCATGTGTGTGTGTGTGTGTGTGTGTGTGTGTGTGTGTGTGTGTGTGTTTGTGTGTTTGTGTGTGTGAGTGTGTGTGTGTGCGTGTTTGTAAACAGCACTTTAAACCCTTTTTATATCACTTTGAAGCAAGTAGCTTTAGGGGTCCATACGCACAAAACCCTTTTTTTTTCCATTTCACTGCACTCTTTCCCAGTATTCATCCATGTAAACATGTTAGATGTATGTGCATATGCCTGATGTACCATTGTGCTCATGTTTCACATAGTTTATAGCATCTCACTCTTGGCACGCTCTTCAGAGAGAGAGAGAAAAAAAAGAAGCTCTCCACTTTGTTTATATTTGTACTCACATCTGACCTCAACAGTAGAAATGAACCAGAGTAGTAGCTTTGGATGAATGCATATGTGATTTGTGACTATTGTGACATATGCAGTGACTGCCATTATCAATAATGCGCTAGTAATACACTCACTGGCCACTTTATTAGGTACACCTTATTAGTACTGGGTTGGACCTCTTTTTGCCTTCAGAACTGCCTTAATCATTTGTGGCATAGATTCAACAAGATAATGGAAATATTCCTCAATATGTCAATATGTTGGTCCATATTGACATGATAGCATCACGCAGTTGCTGCAGATTTGTCGGCTGCTCATTTATAAATACAAATCTCCCGTTCTACCACATCCCAAAGGTGCTATATTGGATTGAGTTCTGTTGACTGCGGATAAACTCATTGTCATGTTCAAGAAACCAGTCTGACATGATGCGTAATCCTGCTGGAAGTAGCCATCAGAAGATGGGCACACTGTGGTCATAAAACACATGGACATGGTCAGTAACAATACTCAGGTAGCCCGTGGCGATGATGATGCTCAGTTGGTACTAACGGTCCCAGAGTGTACCAAGAAAAAAAAACCCAACACCATTACACCATCACCACCAGCCTAAACCGTAATACAAGGCAGGATGAATCCATGCTTTCATGTTGTTGACGGCAAATTCTAACCCCACCATACAACTGTTGCAGCAAAAATCAAGACTCATCAGACCAGGCAACTTTTTCCAATCTTCTATTGTCCAATTTTGGTGTGCATCTGTGAAATTGTAGCCTCAGTTTCCGGTTCTTGGCTGACAGGAGTGGCCCCTAGTGTAGTCTTCTGCTTCTGTTGCCCGTTCATGTCAAGGTTTGACATGTTGTGCGTTCAGAGATGTTCTTCTGAATACCTCGGTTGTAACGACTTGCTATTTGTTTTACTGTTGCCTTTCTTCCAGCTCAAAGCAGCATGGCAATTCTCCTCTGACCTCAACAACATCAAAAAGGCATTTCCGCCCACAGATCTACCGCTTACTGGATATTTTCTCTTTTTCGGACCATTCTCTGTAAACCTTAGAGATGGTTGTGCATGAAAAATCTCAGTAGATCAGCAGTTTCTGAAATACTCAGACCAGCCCGTCTGG
Source organism: Danio rerio (assembly GCF_052040795.2). NCBI lineage: Eukaryota > Metazoa > Chordata > Actinopteri > Cypriniformes > Danionidae > Danio > Danio rerio. The sequence continues at coordinate 45,242,289 of NC_141021.1, read as the reverse complement.
CACCAAGAATCATGCCACGTTCAAAGTTACTTAAATCCCCTTTCTTCCCCATTCTGACTTGACCATGTCTACAAGCCAAAATGCTTTGAGTTGCTGCCATGTGATTGGCTGATTAGAAAATTGTGTTAACGAGCAGTTGGATAGGTGTACCTATTAAAGTGTTGCTAGAGTTTAAATGTAAATGACAAGATTTTCACGCCAAAGAAGTTAGGGTCTCAGACCCACACCCATATGCAATCACTTTGGACAAAATTTTTCAGCATTTTTAGTTTTTAAACCCCAGAATGATCCTTACTTGTAATTTCTTTGAAATAGTCACACCATTTTTCTCTTATATTGGACCTTAAATAAAAATTATTATGAGTCATCACATATAAGAGATTTTTTTTCAGCAATTTCAGCTTTCAAACTCCAGAATGAACCTCACTTGCAATTCTTCTGAAATAATGTTACACCAGTTTGTTCTTATATTGAAGCTTAAAAAAAAAAAAAATGTTTTATGAGTCATCACATATGACACAGTTTTACATTTCAGAAAACACTTTTTTTTTGCAGAAACATATCCATGTAAGAGTTCAAAATTATTCAGAATCGTCACCATGAAATTGAATCTGTGATGTAGAGGTGCCTTGCCCTTGTTCATGTGTGTTTTCCAAATGTCTCCATAGTTCATGCGCCTCGGAGCAGAAGAGATTTATCTGCTTATCATCGTCTGAATGTCGTAGTTTGCATTCCAACACTCGCATAATGTGCAGGAGGGGAAAATAAATGTAAATTCAGTAGCCTCGGTGTAAAACACTTCACTACTACAACAGCTGAGAAGAACTGTGCCTGTTTGCATTATGCAGTATCCATCAAACATTTAATATGAGTGAGTAAGTGCTTGCTAACCTTTGTCTACGATCACACCTACACGCTTGTCCTGAGGGATAACAGCACAGACAGCAGCGCGATTCAAAGTGTGCTCGTCTAAAAACTGCCAGTTGGCATCTTCACAAAGTTTGGTCGAGGAACAAAGGGAGTCCAAGCTAGCTACGGGCTTGAAAACACGCTGTGGAGTAAATTTCCACATGCATAAAGGGTCAAGTGTTTTATAATTCAGCATTCAGAGGGATGAAACTTCTATTCATGCATATACAGAATACACGAAAAGCAGCGCAGTTCAATATTCATGCTATGCTGTATATACAATGACTTTGCTGGTGAGATTCATTTAAGCAGTATAATAGATATGCACGATAGATAGATAGATAGATAGATAGATAGATAGATAGATAGATAGATAGATAGATAGATAGATAGATAGATAGATAGATAGATAGATAGATAGATAGATAGATAGATGGATGGATGGATGGATGGATGGATGGATGGATGGATGGATGGATGGATGGATGGATGGATGGATGGATGGACGGACGGACGAACGGACGGATGGATGGAAGGATGAATGGATACATAGATAGATCACAATAATACCTGGACTACAATTCTGCCACCATATGAACTACAACTCCCTTCAGGCACCACACACAAACACACCTGTTCTGGTTTACCTTTGATTACACACACAGCTGGGAGCTGCTTAAGGACTGATCATGACTATATAATCTGCTCAGCTTGACATTCACATTGTTGAGTCTTGTTAGGTTTACATCATGTAACATATCTAAGAGTCTTACTGTTTACCTTGCTTACCTTGTGTTACTGTTTACAGACAGATAGATAGATTGAAAGATCATCAAATGGGATCGTGACCTCTGCTCTGTTGATTTTTGATGTTGGTAATTCAACTCTGCAGTTTAAGTGTGCGACTTTTATTGATATTTTAGTCGATTGAAACACTGTATTCTATTAGGCATAATATATGTATGTAAATATAAAATATATCATTTCAAATTATTTAAAGTGTCAATAAAAGTCACTTTTTCATTTTTTCAAAATCATAAATAAATGAAATAATAGCAGACAGTAGCCAAACGGAAAGCAGTTTTAATGAAAGAGTAATGCAAAAACGCATACAATTAACAACAGCTTTAAAAAGCGAAAGCAAAAGTTGAATCCCTGACATTTGAGGAGATTTAGAAACACCAGCCAGACTCATTTTAAGCCAGAAAACATCTGCGTTTGATTAACCAAAGGAAAATCTTCTCTCGCCCTACACATTTCAAACTGTTCATAGTGTGTGCACGAGACAACACTTCACACAGACAGAGTCACAGAAACGCTACAAAATAAAAGTGCAACAGGATGATAATATTGGAAAAAAAAACACACACAAAAAAAAACACCTGTCATCAAATATACTTGGGTAGCCAATAATATACCTGGGCGGCCCACCCAAGTAAAGTCTATATATTACTATAATTATTATTATTATTATTATTATTAATAATTATTATTATTATTATAATTATAATAATAATAAAAACACAAAAGGGGACTAAGCCGACAAGAAAATGAATGAATGAATAAAAACACAAGTAACAAAATAGGGAAACAAAAGCTAACTATAAAACTAAGCATACTGGCATTAGGGTATATTCACATACTCGTTGACTGGCTAACAAGCACTGTTTCCTTCAGGAAATGCAAATCTATTCTGTGATTGAGCGAGAATAGAGCACCATCTGAGTGTAAAGCCTTTTAGCAGGCAAATATTGACAGTATTGAGTCGCATTATAGATGAAACTTCTCAACTGGTTCTATGGGAATGCTAGAGCCTTACAATGCAATTACGATCTCTAAATCATTTTACCACTTCAAATTCAGACTTTTAAGCAGAAACTAAGAAAATGAGACCAATATGCGGCTAAATAAATGCCCAGAGGGAAAGAAAGTATTGCTGAATTAGTTCATTTGTTTGCCTTTAATCTCTTTAGTAAGTCTCTGTGTGTGAGAGAGAACTTTTAAAGTGGACAATTCTCCTAACTAGAATGACAAAAAAATGCACACTGAGAAAAGGGGAAAGCAAATCTCCCTCGAACACCAAACAGAAAAGGTTCAGAGGAAGTTTCAGAGGAATCCAAATTGTTTGTGGTTCAGTTGTGCAAAGCATCTATGAATCTATTTCAGCTGCAAAAGCAGAATTATACTTACATAACCGAGAAATTCAAGAACGAAACTATAAAGATTTATCTTCTGCGCTTTCAGATATTTATGATATATGATGTTAAGCTTACTCAGACAGAAAATAGCTTTTTCTCTGGCTATTAAAAACTCAGAGTAAAAGAGGCGAAGGCATTAGAAGTGCATCTTTAACACACCGTGAGTGAAGCCAAAGGCAAACATAGCAGATCTCCAAATATCAGATCTGACAGAGAAACTCACACACTCAGGCCTCATGATGTACGACCTTGTAATAGCCGGAAACCAAAGCATCTTGAGTCCTTCACACAGAATTAAGGGTTGAGGACAAAAACAAAATATTGACTAAACAGAATTGTTGCTTTCTTGCTGTTTCACTTGCAGCAAAAGGAACAACAAAATAATCACTACGAATGTTAATTCGAGCTTGAGTTGGAACAGTTTTCAATACTTTCAATCGTATTCTTTGGAAGATATTTATAATACTTTATTTTAGATCAGATGACAGATCAATGACAAATAAATTATGCATAATTACATAGAACTAACGTCAAACCTAACCATTCATTCTAACTCTAACCATACCACTAGTACATGTGGTTAATTAATATGACTACTTAATTACGTACTTCACTTAACAATATGGACTCCTCAGTCACAAACATAGATACATAAATGCTAGTGTATGCAGTTGTGTATGTATTTGAATTAAATTGAAACAAGACAAGTGCTGGGATTATGTGACTGGGTAAAAAATTTAAAATACAGTCAGTGCCATTTTAGCGTCCATTATACTACTTTAATATATTATACTTAATATACAGACAGTTTGAAATATATTATATTATATTATATTATATTATATTATATTATATTATATTATATTATATTATATTATATTATATTATATTATATTATATTATTCATTTTTTTGGCTTAGTCCTTTTATTAATCTGGGGTCACCACAGCAGAATGAACCGCCAACTTATCCACCTCACGTCTTCCGCAGCGGATGCCCTTCCAGCTGCAACCCATCTCTGGGAAATATCCATACACACTTATTCACACTCAAACACTAAGGATAATTTAGCCTACCCAATTCACTTGTACCGCATGTCTTTGAACTGAGGGGAAACAGGAGCACCTGGAGGAAACCCTCGCGAACACGGGGAGAACATGCAAACTCCACACAGAAACGCCAACTGACTGTGAGGTGACAACACTACTTACTGCATCAATGTGTCGCCCTATATTACATTATATTATATTATATTATATTATATTATATTATATTATATTATATTATATTATATTATATTATATTATATTATATAATATTATATTATATTATATTATGTTATATTATATTATATATTTAAATTAATATCTTTATTATTCATTATACTAGCGAATGTAACATTTTAATTAATTTAATTTAAGTGTGGATGTTCTTTTTTATGCGTGCGTGAATGTGACACGTGCAGTTTAGAACTCAGAAAATAAATAAATAAATAATCTGTGCACTTATGAATGGCAGTACAGGAGCAAAAGACTGCCAACTTAAAGCCTTTCCAATGGTTGGTGGCTTTATGGGTGCTAAGAGCCCCCTGAACAGTCTTTAGTGGAGTGAGGCAGGTCAGAATAAGAATCTTCCATGGCTGACCAATTGTCACCCATCGCAGCAGAATAGGATTTTAATGAA
>NC_141021.1:45230000-45232500 GCF_052040795.2 Danio rerio | reverse complement strand
GGTCTTAATTTTTTATTAGAAAAATGTTTAGATCAACAACAGATTTAGGTGACTTTGAACGTGACATAGTTGTTGTTGCCAAATGGCCTGGTCTGAACATTTTAAAAACTGCTGATCTACTGGGATATTCATGCACAACCATCTCTAGGGTTTACAGAAAATGGTCTGAAAATTAGAAAATATCCAGTGAGCGGTAGTTCTGTGGGCACAAATGCCTTGTTGATGCCAGAGGTCAGATGATGACGGCCAGACAACCGAGGTATGCAGAAGAACATATCTGAACGCACAACACATTCAACCTTGTGGTGGATGAGCTATACCAGCAGAAGACAACACCAGGTGCCACTGCTGACAGCTAAGAACAGGAAACTGAGGCTACAATTCACACAGGCTCACTAAAATTAGACAATAGAAGATTGGAAAAACGTTACCTGGTCTGATAAATCTCAATTTCTGCTGCGATATTCGGATGGTAGGGTCAGAATTTGACATCAACAACATGAAAGTATGAATCCATCCTGACTTGTATCAACGGTTTAGGCTGGTGGTGGTGGTGTAATGGTGTGGGGGATATGTTTTGGAACACTTTAGGCCCATTAGTACCAATTGAGCATTGTGTCAACGCCAAAGCCTACCTGAGTATTGTTGACCATGTCATGGCTACTTCCAGCAGGATAACGCACCGTGTCATAAAGCTTGAATCACCTCAAAATGGAATCTTAAACATGACAATGAGTTCACTGTACTCAATTGACCTCTTTCAAATATTATATTAAGAAATTCTTAATTACTTTAAACTTTTGATTAATATTGTAATTCCAACTTTGTTGGATCATTGAAAAGTGGATTAAACATTCAAAAGAAGAAAAAAGCACATTAAAAGCCATTGAAAGCAAAAAAGCCACTTAACATTTGAAGGAAATTCAGCATGTATATTTAAATGCACATTCAAAATTAAAAACCTAAAATCCATGAAATGTTGTCTGAGGTTATTTTAGTGATTGCTATGGTGAAATGTTCACTAGACAACGGCAGCAAAGTCAATTCAGTTGAATGGGAAAGTGTCAAGAAGAAAGCCTCTTTTGGGGGACCGAAACGCAGCCTGATATCACATCTCTGCTGGAGTTTGCCCAGAGGCATGAGAGAGGCTCAGATATGTGGAGAGAAATTCAATGGTGTTTTAGGTTTCAACACAAAGCTATTAACTACATTGAGGCGCAGCGATGGCAGCATCACACTTTGGGGAGGCTTCTGTGCGGCAAGGTCTGTGAAACCCTTGAAGGCAGGAGAAAAAAAAATGGAGACACACTAAGCACAGTCAAATCCTGGAGGAAATCATTCCTGCAATTGACAAGAGCACTGGGACTCCGAAGATGATTCTTACGGTCTGGAACATACAGGAAAACCACATCAGAGGGACAAAAATAATAAAAATAAAAAAAGATCCATGTCCCGAAGAGGCTTAGTTAAAATCCAGAGCCCATTTCAATTCAGCACCCTGCAATGTCTATAAAAATTGCACATCACAAACTGTGTCCGACCAGTTTGAGGCAAGGTATTTTTACCGAAAGGAACTGGTCAACTATGGGTCATAAAATAAAATAAAATAAAATAAAATAAAATATTATAATATAATAAAATATTTATTGGTCATCTCCCTTCATTTTCACAGCACTTTATAACCATTAATGATACACCAACCTTTGCTATTAACATTGTTACATCATATACACATCCAAAGGCCCTTCCACCTGGTTTTAAGATGTTTTTTTTTTTTTTTGGTTGATTCCTGTTTGTACCTCATGTTTTAAATGATCTCTCTGGTTCATTTCCAAATACTATCCTGATTTCTTTTTGAGAAAGCTGTATTTTGTTATCAAGAAATGATCAGATCGACAAAAACAACTTGCCATTTTTATAAGGTTTTTTTATGCGCAAAATGCTATAAAAATGTGGTGGATGGACATAGCTAATGTTGCTGTGACAGGCTGGTCAAAATTTCCACAAGGCAAAATCAACATCTATTCGTAGCTACGTTTCCATCCACGTATTTTTATGTGCATTTTGGATATGAGCATTAAAAAAAACAGTTGATGAAAACACCAAGATGCACATAAAGTTTGAAAATGTGCCTAAAAAACATATGCGCATATCTAAGTAGGATAAACTTTTTCTTCGATAAAAAATTATGTGCATAAACTGCAATGGAAAAACTTTTATCAAATAAATTCCAGTAAATGCATTAAAAAAGGTCATGTGATTTTGTTATAAGAGATCATGTGATAATAAAAATATGTGGTGCAAATGGATAAACCAGCAGGCCGAACACATTGTAAAACATCTGAAATGTTGTTTTGGTCATTCTAAAATGTCCTAACCATTTCAGTATTAGTGTTGTTATATTATTAATGACCTCCAGAATCAAGAGCGTCTCTTCTCCGCCGTCTCCCGCATTCAAATGCCACCACGTGCTCATTTTATGTCAGGATTGCTTTTTGAA
>NC_141021.1:45140000-45225000 GCF_052040795.2 Danio rerio | reverse complement strand
CAGGATTGGGTCTCCTTGTGCTCAAGCCTGGCAAGCGGGGCCACAGCTAGGAGCTTAATTACAGCCTGGGAAATGCCTGCTAGAGTCATGTGGATACATTTCTGTTTCTTCTGGGAGCTCCATCAGACGGCCTGCTAATACAGATGGTCCCACGCAGCATAACCCTGCAGCGGCAGTAATGATGAGCCTCATCCAGAGAGGCTTTGTCTCAGTGAAGCTGCTGGCTTTACCGGTGCCCTCTGTCTGCCAGGCTAGCAGCTGGCCTGCGTTGATGGATGGCAGTAAATCAAGACCTTCGCCCTATTCTCATCCCAATGCCTCATTCCCCAAATCCCCCTCTCCTTACTGTACTTCTTGAGCAACTGGTTTTAACCTCTAGGAAGTCATTTACAAAGAAGTATGCAAAGATCTTTGTTATATTGAGGAAGAATAAATGCATGAATGATTAAATAAACCCATAAATAAATAAATCCAACTGTCCTATTTTTTAATCAGTGAATAAATAAATATCTTAAAATTTTATTGACTTAATTTTTTTCAGGCAACAACCCAGATTTTTGATGTCATGTGACCAAAATTCAAAGCCTAGCCAGCATCTAAAAACTATGTTATTTTGATGTCCAATAATGATGTAAAAATTATGTTGCTGTTTGGTTGATTTTAGGTTGTGTTAGAAATTGACCAAAATCCACTGTCGAGCCAACATCTTAAACCAACGTCATATTGAGGTCAAATATTGAATATTTATTTGTCAGGTTTGGCAACTAAAATCTAACATCAGATAGACTTCATAGTGGTAACGTCCAAACAACATCAAGCTGTAACATCATTAGACGTTGATATTTGGTTGATTTTAGGTTGGACGTTGAACATTGGCCTAACGGTGGGTTTTGACGTCAAGCCAATTTTAATTTCCAAACAAAATTTTACATTCCTATGACTTTGGGGTACAACTTCAATCTGAAGTCATATTGACGTCTTGTGCCTGCTGGGTGTTTAAGGCCATTTCAGTCATCATACATACAGTAAACATCCATCATCTTTTCATCAGTGACATGCATTTAAACAGCATCTGAGTCAATGTGTGTAAAAACTTTGAACCTCTTCATTGACACTTTAAATGCTTCCAAACAGTTTGCTGCAATTATAAATCGCCCATGCCTTGAGGTAGTTTAGTATGATGGGATTAACCTTCTATTTGCAATTTGATTGGACAGGAATCACAGGACTGATTTTTTTAATCCCCATAGACAGGAAATAATAAAGTAGTGACTGCAGCTTGAAGTAGTGGAGTAAAAGTACCGATACTGCACAAAAAATTTACTCAAGGGTAAATAATAGTACATGTTTTTAAAAACACTAAGTAAATTACAAAACCTGAAGACAAAAACTACTCAATAACATTAATTTGAGTATTTGTAATGTGTAACTTTACATCACTGCTCACTGAAAATGAATATTGAATCACTTTATGGAGGTAAAGATCAAGATTGAGCTGTTGTGCTCATTCTTTCCGACAGTGAGCTTGATGAATCACATGAGCTACTGAAAAAAATGCTGTCTGCAAATTTATTTGTGTTGAATTTAAACAAACAAATTCAATTTAGTATTGTTCAACTTAATTTGTTTGTTTAAATTCAGCCCAAATAAATGGTTTACAAGCCCTTAACTTATTTTTTTTAGTAAATCCACGGAATCATCTTTGAATCATTTTTATATGTTTCCGTTCAAAGATGCAAATTAAACTTGCAAGAAGCCACAGTTCTGCACAGTTCATCTTTAACTCTGATTAAACAAACGTGATTAAACTGAGTTCTTCAGGCTTGTTTGAAACCTACAGGTAAGTCTGTTGAAGCAGGGTTTGAACTAAACTGCAAAAATTAGGGTGAAATGTTTTTTTTTTTCCACCTAAACCAAAAAATTCATGCCATAGAGGGTTACCTTTAATTTATTCAAGGGAATTATTTAATGAATAAATAAATAAAGCCACTTTCAAGTATAATCCTCATGTTTCAACCTTGAATAAATTTATTCGATCATATTTATGATTTTCAGTGACTTTCTCTCTCTCGCTCTCTTTCTCAATGTGTGTGTGAGAGTGTGAGTGAGTGCGTGTAAATTGTCTCAATTCATTTACATTTGAATTTGTGTTTGTTCTTGATCACAATATAAATTCTGCTTTGATCTTTATTTGAATAAGCAGTTGCTTAAAAAGAAAGAAAAAAAAAGAACAACAGATTACCACCAATATAAACATCCATGGTTGTTATTTTGTCTGCGCTCTTCAATCAAAGACACTTGAACTCCTCTGTTTTGGTTTAATCGCATTTTCAAAGGCAATTACAAAGTCAGGGCACAATTCCAAGGTCTCCTTAATTGCAAAACAATACAAATCCAAATGCAGGATAAAAGCAATTCCCGCCTTTCTGGTCTGAGATCAGTTGTGGCTGACTGTAAATCTAGCACTAGGAGACTAGAAAGAAAGCAATCTATAATGTAGATAAGCCAGAGAGGACTATCTGTTCCTCTCCAAACTCTGAGAGACCTTTTATAATCTGGGCGGTCGGCGAGGCAGATCTGGCCGATAAAGATGTGGTATCAATGGCCGCAAGCATAGGACGATAAGCTGGCGAGGATTTCTCACTGCTCTACTGTGACCACATGTCTTCCAGTACTTTCTGTCTCTGTGGGCACCGAGAGAGAGCAAGGTTGGCAGTGGTGGTATTGGTGGTAGTGGTCTGGCCACATGTTGAAGCCATGCAGCTTTTCCACAATCCCAACCAACAGGAACCAACAGCCTGTCAGCAGGAGTAAGCATCACTGGCCTAGTGGAATTTTAGTACAACTGAGATGCTATTATAGTTTTTGTTATTGTCAGCATGAAGCACATGTCTTGGCAGTGGTTTCTTTCCTAATGTGTTCTATTTTGTTTTCCATGTTACATTCAACTAGAAAACAAGTTTAGGAACATACTAAATTCATTAAATCATATATTTAATTGCTTCATTAAGAATTTAATAAACTGTAAAAATATGCTTGTTATAATAGATATATAAATAATTAAATATAAACACTGTATATTTTTTAATGACCAGTTAGTCCTGACAACATATGTTTTATGTCATTGTAACTTATTAAGTTAAGTTAACCATGTTCTAACTTAATTTCATAAGTTACGCAAGCTCTTTTAAGTCAGTTTAACATAATATAAGTTCAATAGACTCATAAGGTTAATTTGATTCAGCTTAAAAATGCAAGGCAACCATGATTTATTTATAGTGTAGGCATCTTAACTGCCTGGCTAACCTTTTATCCATAGGTTAATATTAATAAAATGTGTGTAAAAAATGTGTGTGAGTGTCAATTCGAGTTGTGTCAGTAACATAATTTATCTAAATAAATGTAGGTCTTTTTTCCCTTAAGAAAACTTATAAGTTTAAATGTGTGTGAGTGGTTCCAAACCAAGAAAAAAAAACTTGAAGAATGATTGTAACTAGTTGCTATTGACTTCTATAGTAGAAAAAAAAAAAAAAAAAAAAACACAACTTTAAAAGTCAATGGCTACTGATTTATTGGTCAAATTTACAGTAATAAATAAATAAATAAATAAATAAATAAATAAATAAAATAGATAAAATAAACAAACAAATAAATAAAAACAAATAAATACAATAAAAATAAAAAATAAAATACATGAAACAAACAAACAAATAAATAAATAAATAAATAAATAAATAAATAAATAAATAAATAAATAAATAAATAAATAAATAAATAAATATTCTTCATTCAAGTGTTTTTTTGGAATGACTCCTAAGACAATCACAGTCCAAGTCTAAGCAAGTGTTAAATAGTAGACGAAGCTCTGTGCTATAGTTTTTAACCGCACATGTAAATATTCATAAAGAATGCCCACTTGTGTGTTTGGCTAAGTTATGTAAGAAGTCAATTGATTTTACACCTCAGCTTTTTAAGTCTTTTTTTTTTTTTTTTTTTGTAAAAATCTCAGAATCAAAGCAAAATAATTATCCAATCCATTTATCAACACGGCTGTGGAGGTTGAGTAACACTTACTATTTGTTTTTGGGTGAACTATCACTATTAAAATATTCCATTAATAACCTTACCATCATCACTCAGCATAACATATACAGTATAAAACAGCTTACTCTGACCTTTACTTGTTAAAACAAAACTGTAAATAATATTAAATGCATAAGTTATTAATAGCATCCAGAGGTTTAAAGAAAATTAGTAAAGTGTAAAGATTTTAAAATAATAATAAGAATACATTTGTATTCTGGGGCTGCAATTTGAATGTTTAATGCTGTTTAACGTGACAACAAATTGTTAGAAATTATTTTTGCATGACTTTGTGATATTAGGTTTTTATTATTTATTTTATTTTTACTGTCTGTTGTACATTTTTGCTTTGTTTTATTTCAGTTTATACAATTTCAATACATTGAGTAAAACTAAATCAAAGTTGTAGTTACCTGGATACACATGCATACTTGCATATGTGGTTTATAGAGTGAAGGAACTATGATGTCAATTTGTATGCAAAAACCCGGAAGCGAGTAGGCATTTTAGCTGTTCCGGTTCCCTCGTCCCAAAGTCAAAGGGATTTTTCAATAGGATTTCAATAAAATCATGTAAATAAGGTTCATGTTTTATTCTACAACATAAAACATATCAGTTACTGTGCACTCTTGAGTTTTTAAATTAGTTACAATTCTTTAAAAAGACGGTTGCTATCAAGTTGCTGAATGGGACTACAGGCGGTGTCAGAGACATTATACATCATTGAGTTGATCTTGTCTGGAACGCAGCTCGCCTGTGTTGGACATTTAGATTTGTCTATTATTTATGTATTTTCATAAATAGTATTTTGTAGTTTGTAGTATTTTTCTAATTGGGAATCCATGTTGTGTGTAGATAATTCCTTTACTTGTAAAGACTGTCATGACAGATTCATTTGTTGATCATTTATTTTAATTAAATGTATTATTATTACAATATTATTAGGATACTGCTTACCAGTGCAGCCTGTCTCTTTCCTGCTCTCACTAATGCAAACTTGTGAATAAATGTTTAAGCAATACATACATATTAACTGTCATTTTAACGTGACCAAGTGATTTTTCGTCGTTTTTTAACTCTGTCAAAACTGCAATATTTACACTCCTTCTTAAAATGTACAGCACATGTGACTGTATGGGCTGCTTTTTGTTGTACTTTTGGACAAAAAAAGAATATTTCATGCTGTTCTTGATCCATGATGAAACTAGCAGGCATTTGATAGACTTGTTCCTCACGCCTTATTTCAGTCATCTGTTAAGGTAAGCAGATTGTGTGCACGCAAGCGAGAAAATTATTTAAATATGTCTTATGATTCATACCAATTTATATTTACATTTATAAATACAGTTTAAAAACTTTTACATCAAACTTAAAGCAAAACAGATGTATTTCTAACTTAAAAACAATCTAAAGGACATGCAGATCTATGTGTTTTGCTTATTTATTTGTCTATAATATACAGTGTGGATTATAATATAATAAACAGAGAGATTACTCTTTGTCACGCACCATATTTTCAAAAATAAGCTAGAAACGTCACAGACGAGCATCCTGAACGCACTGTAGTATGTTTGTAGCCTAATGTTAGCTTTTCAATTCTTGCATTTACATTTAAGATCTAAAAGGGCTCAAAATTGTATTTTTGTGTGAGGATTATCCGGTTGGACAAAACGTGTAAGTGTAATGAACAGTGTTTGAACACAGAGCTCATTGTTTGCAATCTTCAAAGGGCCTATGGGAAAATCCTATAGGAACTTTATCGAGGGAACCAGATTTATGCTCAATAAGTATGATTTTTAAGCTTTTGAAAATATGTGGATACACAAACAAACACAAGCACGCGTAGTTAACATTTTCCATATTTCATTTTAAGGTTGTACTTTTAATAATAACCCTGCTATAGCCTTGTGAACTTTTCATCGACTTTGCAAATACATTTGCATACAACATGCATCACGCTTTCAATCTTTCCCTGGATTCCACCCACTCTAAGGAGCACATGCAAAGTGGGGGAAGGGGAACACAAAGCAGCAACATGATTTGTGCCAGAATTGGGGGAGGGCTTGATGTGACCCACGAAAAGGACATGCTTTTGAGGATTAGCAGGACTTTTTTATTTTCCCCAAATGCAATGTCTGGCATCATGATAACATAAACTGGCATTGAACTAAGAATAAAAGGAGATTATAAAGTCTCTAAAGCACACTGCGGCAATATGGAGCGGATGTGCACTGTGCCCTAAATGCGCTTGCTTTGTCACAACAGCTACAAGACAGAAGTAGGACAATCTATGGATAATCTAAATGACTATGATCCACTGTAAATGGAAAACAGTGCATCTTTTCTCACTAATCTTATAAGGTTTAGGTCAGACTGAGAAAAGGCATAAAAACCAAATACCATCTAAAAGCATGAGTTTGACCTTTAAAGTCCATTGATATTACAAAGTTATCTTGTTATAATGAAATGACACGAACAACGAAACAAAGAATGCATTAATTCTGCTATTTGAATTCTGAACAAGCAACCGTGCTGCTCTTTGTTTGATCCCATTTGGTAAGAAAGCGGCAGCGAGCACGCTCGACCAACCTATTGGCAAAGAAAAATGGCCAGCTTGTGAAATGCACCCCACTTTCCCTCTGCATGGGTTTGCCCATACTGCTATCTAGCAGAAACAACCAATGACCCGGTCAAGATGGGCCGTGGAGCGCAAACTGAGCAGCGTCGAGAGCCACAAAACAAGATGAGACTAAAAGAGAGAGAAGGGAAGAGGGAAATAGTTTTTGAGTCTTTTTTAATGTTAAAAATCAAAATTTAATATCAGTTTTCAGCACAATTATCTAACGAATTAGCGCATTCATTTTATAAATTATTCACAGAAACTTAAAAAAATAAATAAAAATTTCTACACTGTAAAAATCATTGCACCAAATATTTTAACAACTTAATATTTTAAGTTAAGTTAACCTGACTGAATGTGTTAACATAACTCATACAGTATATCAAAGTTTTACTTGGCTGAACTTATTAGACCAAAAAGAGTCAGCTAATCTTATCAGCTAGTTAACTGAACTGCTTGAAACATTTGAGCTTTAAATAGTACAAATATGTATAAATAAAAACAAATATATTTTAATTAAATTAAATAAATTAAATAGATATGTTGTTGTAATTAAGAATGTTGATGGAAGTAAAATAAATAAATATAAATAAATAAATTATATTAAAAAATTATATATACATACATACAGTTGAAGTCACAATTATTATTTTGAATTTGTTTTCCTCTTTTTTTAATATTTTAAATGATGTTTAACAGAGCCAAGAAATTTTCACAGTATGTCTGATAATATTTTTTCTTCTGGAGAAAGTCTTTTTTGTTTTATGTCAGCTAGAATAAAAGCAGTTTTTCATTTTTAAACACCATTTTAAGGACAAAATTATTACCCCCTTTAGGCTAATTTTTGTAGGTTTAGAATTTGATTGTGTTAAAAATTACTGAAGCAGGTTGACAATATTTGGGCGAGTTTAGGATCAGTTTGGATGTTTCGAACGTGCATTTTATGATAAATATTTAACGAAAACCAAGTGTGTGTACCTATTCGTTTTTGTTTTTTAGGAATTTTTGGTTTAGAGAGTTTGGACTGGAAACATTAAAGTATATCTGGCAACACTGACCGACATTTTATAATTTTATCAAACTTAAACCATGTTCATTACACTTCAATTATAAAGTCCAATCAACATCAGTCGTTGGATGCTTTCACACTAGCACTTTTGGTCCGCACCAGGGTTCGTTTGACGTCATAGTACGGTACGTTGAGCTAGTGTGAACGTGTCTTCTGAACTCGGGTGCGCAACCGTGTTTATAATATGTTTGCGGCAGATGAATGTGAGTCGCTTTCTGTATGTCCAAAACTAAAAGATTCAGTAAAAGCAGAATGACCGCGATGTGTGGAAGTCTTTCCATTTTGGCGCTTTGCTTTTTTGACCGTCACCTAGCAACAGCCGTAAACAAAACAGCAGCTTAATGACACAAGCATACCGGGCTTCAGAAGGAAAAAAGACAGTGTGAACACAAACCAGCAGAGAAGGTAGCAAGGGGGGGACAATCGAACTTGAATACGGTTCAGGCAATTGAACCAAGTGTGAAAGCACCCTTAATTACAACTTATCTAACCAAAATTAAACAACACTTCTCAAGTCCTGTCAACTTTAGTTAAGACAACTTTACTTTTTAAGCGAAGTGAGCTTAAAATGTTAAGGCAGTACGAACACTTACTTTTTAAGTTAAAACAACATATTTTTTAAAAAGTTCATAACAAGCAAACTCAACAACTAAATGAGCAGCAATCAAGCCTTTACATGGTAGAACAATACTGGTAGAATATTTTCACAAAATTTTAGCTTTTATTGTCAACCATATATTCAATTTCCATTGTTGGAAAAACAAAAAAAGAAATTAAAAAAGAACATAGACCTATATATTTTACATAGACTGTAAAAAAAAAAATAGTATTTATTTATTTTATTATTTATTTATTATTTTTTTTTTTTTGTAAATGTCTGTAATTTAACCCCTGTTATTTTACTTATTTTGGCACCTAAGCAACTGGTAAAAAAAAAAAAAAAAATGTTTTTTTTGTTCGTTTTTTTACAGTTTAGTTATAATGATAGTTTATAGTATAACAGTTAGATAGTATAATAGTCATAGCTATTTTACATTTTGTCAGTTTAGTGGCTTTATGGCACAAACTCATAGGAGTTCAGTAGTACCACAAAGTATGAATTTTGAAAGGAGGCGTGGCACAAAACTCCACCCCTAAGCCCAACCATGACAGGGAGATGAGCAAACCATACTAACTTGTACAAATGATATTATACAAATTTAAACAAATTAGCCATTAAATCAAATAGTTGTAAATTAATGTGAGATAGCGTTGGACATTTAGGACCACAACCTTTCTGATCTATTTAAATTTCAGAGCAAAGGGAGCAGGTATTAGAGTCACATCACTAGAATCCAAATGTGCCTTATTTGTAGTTAATATTGGATGTATGATCATCCACTGTTCTTTTATCTACAGGGATTTTATATAACATTCTCCAGCAACTCTTAGTAGAAGCATCTATTCCAAATATATCTTTTCATTTAGATTCACATACTTGCTTTAGTTCCTGAAAACGCAGAACTTTCACACAAAAGTAATACATGGATTTCCTGCACACTTCATGAAGAAACAAAAAACAAAGACAGAGACAGAGAGAGAGGGAGAGAGAGAGAGAGAGAGAGAGGGAGGGAGAGAGAGAGAGAGAGAGAGAGGGAGGGAGAGAGAGAGGGAGAGAGAGAGAGAGAGAGAGAGAGAGAGAGACTACCCCAACCTCTTATCTGTTTACATCCTCTCTCTTCTCAGTTTTATATCTCTTTTTACCACTCTCCCTGCTTCCTATTTTCTCTCTTTAGCCCTCTCTCTCTCTAAGCATGTTTTCTCCAGGGCTTAGAGGCAGCAAGCTGATTGAGTGTGAAGCCAGTTTCCTTTCATTGATGATATAAAATATGGAGGATGGCTAGTCCAGGCTCAAATCCAAACCTGCTCAATGAAAGAGAAGAACGGGGAGAAGAAGAAGAAGAAAAAAGCGGTCCCTGTTTACCATCGTCTCTCCAGCAGATGGGGGATATAAAAAAAGCACTGTAGTTATAGACTGAGATTTGTGACGGATGCATCTTCAACACCTGACCCCCATTTCCAGGTTACGTAAACCCCCGTAATGGCACTAAAACACCTCTTAAAGATGAGAAGAAACTTTCAAACACATTTGTACATGAGAAATCAAGAACGGACACTTCCCACAGGGGTGCAAATGGACCACAGCCAGGGGGCTGGGAAGAAAGTTGTCACCTTTCTATTTCTCTTCTTGAAATTCAGGGGAATTGAAACGTATTCTGAAAATAGAGGGGGGAGAAACACGCACTTGTTTAAGTGTGATTTTTGAGATAAGCGATAATCGAGAAGGTTTAAACTGGTGGGTCACGACCCAAAAGCGAATCACAGGTCTGTTCTATTGTGGACAAAAGAGGGAAAAATTGCCAGTTTGGAATGTAGAATGTTCGCTACACTTATTTAAACAAGTATTTACTTTATTCATATGCTCTCTTTTTTTCCCCACGATTGGTGAAAATAACAAATGTTATTGTTCTGAATTCCAAATTTGACTTTCTTAACTCATCTGAAGTTAAAATTGAGTATTGTGTTGTCTAAATATTACAATAGACTAAGCTTTATAGGTTATTCTGACTACAGCTGTGCAATTTGGCGACAATATCTATCAATCGATCAATAATCTGTATCGAATTTGCTTAATGCTAAAATGCAGCGGGTGTTAGTTAAAAAAAAGGACCTGAAAAGATATTAACTTACTTAAACATTCATTCAAATTTGTTTTAAATATTCTGAAATGAAACACTCATTTTGCTCTCGAGCACAACACAAATAAACTTACCTTACTGTAATCAAGTTGAGCTCAAGTTAGGGAGATAATGTAGCTTATTATAATAATAAAAAAAATAATAACACTAATAATAAAATCAGTAATAATGCTAGATACTGGATTGATTGTCACTGGTTATATTTCCAGTTGACTTTTTAGCAAGGCACTCCTAATACAGCCGCCTTTTTTAGGTGCTGGTTGTCTTGCTGTGGCAACAATTCTGACAAATTACGTTTTTTTTTTTGTTTTTTTTTTGTTTTTTTTTTTGTTTTTTTTTTCTGAAGACAAAACAAACTATTTTGTTCGATGCGGAAATAAAGTGTTTATGGACTAGAAGTTAAAAGGGTCAAAAAAAAAAAAAAAAAAAAGAAACTAGTAACTGTTTTTTTACAAACAGTATACACAAATAAAATGACCTTAAACAAGTTGAACTCAAATTAGGGAGATGGTGTAGCTTATTATAAAAAAAAAATATGATAAAATACAAAACACTTAGCAAACTAACATGGCTGAAATAACTCTGAAATTGTACTTTGCTGTTGCTTACTACAAGATTGGATGTCACTGGTAATATTTTAAGTGGACTTTTTAGCAGGACACTCTTCATACAGCCGCCTGTGCTTTTTTAGGTGCTGGTTGTTGTATTTGCTGTGGCAAAAATTCATATGACATATGACCTGTTTTTTTTAGGTGTCTGTGACTTTAAAACCAGAATATTCCCATATTACCAATGTCCTGTTTGTCTTTGATATTAACATGTCTGTTGCTTCTGAAGCGGCAAATGCCATCATTGCACTTATGCGTTTCTGAATAGTTTGGTTGCGCATTTTTTCTGATTAGTCAGAATGCAAGAGTGCTCACCTAATTGGCTAGTAAGACTATCACACTCAGACAGCAGTCACACATTTGCTCTGGCGGGGGAAATTAAATAATGCATATATAATTTCATATCGCAACCTCTTGCGACTAATCGCAAATTCATGATTCGATTTCGATTAATCGCACAGCCCTTATTCTGACCCATTTTTAAGATTATTTTAAATTGAGAAGAAATGTAATCAGGAGTTTACAGAATCAAAACATTCTCATGTCTTTCCAAGACTTAAAGATTTTTTTTTTCTGAAGACAAAACAAAATATTCTACAGAATACGGAAAAAAAAGCTTAGTGTACTAGAAGTCAAAATGATCAAAAAAGAAAGAAAGAAAGAAAGAAAGAAAGAAAGAAAGAAAGAAAGAAAGAAAGAAAGAAGCAATGTCGCCAGATTATACCAGAATTTTTGTTTTGAAAAAATATTAAATTTAATGCTTAAATCTGAATTTGTTTTAGAAAAAAGTCCAGTTGTGACGTTGAATAATTATAAACCAAGATGTCAACATTACATCCTGTGCAAGCTTCTATCATCCGCAAAAATCAACAAACAACTACAGAGCAAAACAGCCCAGACTACATTAAACACAGGCTTATTGTATCATGTCCAGTGTACAATCTGGACCCCGAAGCAAAACTAGACAAGAACGACTGATCTAATCGGCCTCAAAACTGTCTTTTTTCGAGACAGAGGGTCGTCTTGCCTTAACTCCCTTGCCTGAGGCGCCTTCACATAGTCTATCAGTCTACATCCTGAAAGCTCCTTTAGACACATAATAACACTAAGCCAAAGCGATGGCTGCTGGTGACACGTTACACTTTGTGGCACGTCAAAAATCTTCATCTCTTGTATTTCCACCCATTCATTTTCTCGTACAAAGAATTGGCGAAGCATACAGTCTGCTTTGATGACCGCGGAATAAAACATCCGCACAGTACTGTCAAGGCCGTTTCTTGAATAATAGAAACTAGAACAGTCCGCGCACTAGTCAGTAGGACTCTGATGCCATTGAAGTCCAAACTTAGAAGGCTTTGTCGTGGAAAGTCACAGCGCAGAGGATGTCTAAGATGAAAACAACGTGTACAGTTGGAAGGGCGCTGTCTATATCGCCTTTGTTCTCGTTCATCCATTAGTTAGCGATAGATGAGGTCAACTGCCTCGGGGCGGAACAGTGAGCAAAGGCCCGCATTCCAGAACTCAACGGGGCTCACATTGAACCATCGCTCATGTCCATTTTTTATTCCCAGCCATAGCAATTTGCATGATTTTATTCCCTTTTTTCAGTTTGTGAACTTACTGAATGAATGGGATTTCTATGCTCTTCTGTGAATGTGTGTGTGTGTGTTTGAGAGAGAGAAAAAGCATGAACTATGAGACAAAAAAAAATAGAGAATCAATTTTGAAACTCAGGAAAAAACAGCACTGAAAAGAAAATCCGCAACAAAAGCAAAGCTAGGCAGAGGAGGGTTGGAGATGGATCAGGCATTTGTGTTTTATGTCACCTCAGCAGGAGGAGAAGTCTGATTGCGCCTTCAAAGAAGCTGAACAGCAAAAAAAAAAAAAAAAAAAAAAAAAGTGAAAACACTAATGGAGGAGATCTGTGAAGAGCCCAGTGGTGTCTTTTTGACCAGGACGCTTCACTGGGCCTCCGCTGAGATGCAAGACGCAAAAATACAACCTCCACTTTGAAGATGCATGTCTTCAAAAGAAAATCTATAGTCTTCATACAGAACAAACAATACATTTCTATATCGTGTTTGAACAACAAAGGCCTGCTTCCATGATGCATTATCATGCTATTCAAAGATGCTTTACCGTTTCTACCTGATCTCAAAGAGGAGCTATAATGTGCAAAATTCACTTTTAAAATCAGTTTAAAACCTTTTTTTTTCAGTGTGTAAACAACCACACCATGATGTTTTAAAAAATACCAATAAATAGTAAACTGTCCCTCCAAATGGATTGTTCCAGATTTCCTCTTACATAAGTGTCCATGACTGGTGACAAACTGCCGTATTAGCATAAATCTTTCTTGAATGAACTGCAGCAGTCCACCATCTCTGTTTACTCACTGTAGCAGTTACAGATTTGCAATTTGTTAACAAAATAAAACAAAATAAATGTAAAACTATTTAAAAAAATAAATAAATAAAATAAAATACAAAAAAATAAATAAAATGAAATAAAATAAAACTATATATACTACAGTTGAAGTCAGAATTATTGGCCCCCCTAAATTATTAGACTTGTTTATTTTTTCCCCAATTACTGTTTAATAGAGAGCAGATTTTTTCCAACACATTTCTAAACATAATAGTTTTAATAATTCATTTCTAATAACTGATTTATTTTGTCTTTGCCATGATGACAGTAAATATTATTTGACTAGACATTTTTCAAGACACTTCTATACAGCTTAAAGTGACATTTAAAGGCTTAACTAGGTTAATCAGGTTAACTAGGCAGGTTAGGGTAATTAGGCAAGTTATTGTATAATGATGGTTTGTTCTGTAGATTATCGAGAAAAACAATTGCTTAAAGGGGCTTATAATTTTGTCCCTAAAATGGTGTTTAAAAAATTAAAAACTGCTTTTAATATAGCCAAAATAAAGTAAATAAGACTTTTTCCAGAAGAAAAAATTATTATCAGACACACTGTGAAAATTTTCTTGCTCTGTTACACATCATTTGGAAAATATTTTAAAAAGAAGAAAAAAATTTGAAGGGGGCTAATAATTCTGATTTCAACTGTATATATATCGTCACCTAAGAATAAGGTTCTATCTGACATTTTTGTCAAAATTGAGTTATTGACATGTTCTTATTAAATGACAAATTATTTATAATTTGGGATGTTTTAAATAAATACATGCTTTAAAAATAAAATAAAATAAAGTAATATAAAATAAAATACAACAAAATAAAATACATTTAATTAAAAATATCAAAAATTTATAAAATAAAATAAAAAAAAACATTTAAAACAATAACATTTAATTAAATAAAGTAAACAAAACAAAAACAGAATAAAATAAAACAAAAATAAACACCTTAAACACTGGAGTATTATTAACAAATAAATTGAGTGAGTAAATTTTGGTCCCAGCTTGAGGATGTTTTCTGATTTCAATTAAATTCTTTATTTCTATACTGCTTTTTTACAATGTAGACTGTTCGAAAGCAGCTTAACATAAATAACGAATAACTGATAAAAATCCATAACACAATTTCAGATCATAGAACATTTCAGAAAATCAGACAGGAGTTCTAAGTTCTAGGTAAATTTAAATGGATTCAGTTCAGTTTACTAAAAATGTCACTGTTGAAGTTTAGTTTAGTTTAATTTAGTTCAGTTTAATACAATAGTCACTGTTGAAGGCCGATCCACTGTTTAGAATTATGTTCTATCATAATAAAGGCACAAACAACAACATCAACAACAACAACAACAAAAAACACCCACCAAAATATAAATCTTTAATATTATGATAAATTGTTATTTAAATATATTTTATGTGGACTGCTTTCCCAAAACATTAATTTCAGTGCTTGATTTAATTTCTACGTATAATTTTCAATAGTTGTAATATTTCACAGTTTTATATTGAAAGATCACCAAAGGTAAAATTTTCACATTCCCATGAATACTCCCCTTCAAAGAATGAGGGAATGCAGTTGAAGATTGACAAAAATCAAAGCTTTAAAATAATAATAATAATAATGAAAAAAACAGAATGTGTCTTCGTCAGTGAAAGCGCCTGTGAAACAATTAACCAAAATATATAAAATTGCCAAGGATAAACAAGTTTCAAAGTGGTCAAAAGTTGACAAATTCAAATGTCAGACCCCATCTACATCTATACATTGTTTGCCAGTGAACAGCTTGACAAAACAATCCATGTATAAATGAGCCCAAAACAACTTGCTGCAAATCTGAGACAAATAACAATCAAAATCTATTGAGTTGATGTTTGCAGATTAAGTCAGAGCCTGTCAATTGAAGCCATGGAGACGGGTACTGTATATATCGTCTAATTGACCGATTGTTGTGACTGGTTATCACAGAGAATGGATGAGAGGGAAAGAGCTGCCATTTGGCATTCAATTTGAAGACTATTAGCATTGGATTCTGACGCGTCAAATAAATTGCAGCTGAAATATTACTACAGTCAGGCAAGAAACAACAGTCAAATTCCATTAAGCTGAACATGACACAGAAGTGGATCTCTTTTTTTTATAGAGGTTAAAGAGAAGTTACATTTTAAAAGAGTAAATGTGAACTTTCAGACAAGTATTGAAAATAAAAACATGGTTACATATTGAAAAAGTGAAAGTAAATGAAAGAATGTGCAGGGGGCAAGACTGCAAGAATGTGAGAGATGCTTTAGATGCTGAAAATAACTTTAGAGCATCATAATGTTTCTGCAGAGACAATGTCTAGAGGCATAATTAGGCATTGAAACATCTCAAGTATGTGGACTATGAAGGGAGAGCGAATTATGAGATGAATTATGAAGGTTAAGTTAAAAAAATATGTCTTAAATTTCCTTGTAAAAGCTGCCATGGTAACCACAGTCTCCTAGCAAAATACTGAATATATTTGTCACTATTGTTAATGACTGATTAAACAAGCAAACAAGCAAGCAAGCAAACAAACAAACAAACAAACAGATACACAAATAAACAGAAAAACAAATAAACAAGCAAATAAATACAAAAATAAATAAACAAGCAAACAAACAAAAAATAAATAAAATACTTAGTGTCATATATTTGCATAAATTTGTATAAATATTTGTATAAATTAGTAATTAATGAATGAACAATTTATAAATATAACACAAATAAGCAAATTTTGTAGTATAAAATGAACAAGCAAATTAATACATTTAGAGTAGTTTGAAATGGAAATATGGCATAACACAAATATTATAAACAGTAAATATTTGTAAAAAATAATTAATGTCTATTAAAGAAGTAATCATAAATAAATAAAATAACAATAAATTGTTTATATTAATAAATGTAGGAATAAAATAATGAATAAACAAATGAATAAACAAGCAAGCAATGGTTATTAAAAATAAATATAACAATAATTATAATAATAATAATAATAATAATAATAATAATAATAATAATAATAATAATAATAATAATAATAATAATAAGTGTTGCTGCTGTTTATTATATTATTATTATTATTATTATTATTATTATTATTATTATTATTGTTATTATATATATAATGCATACATTTTTTATATTTATTAAATATTATTATTAAATAAAGATAGATAAATGAATAAAGGGCAAGGCAGTGGCGCAGTATGTAGTGCTGTCGCCTCAGAGCAAGAAGGTCACTGGTTCCAGCCTCGGCTGGGTCAGTTGGAGTTTCTGTGTGGAGTTTGCATGTTCTCCCTGCATTCGCGTGGGTTTCCTCCGGTTGCTCCAGTTTCCCCCACAGTCCAAAGACATGCGGTACAGGTGAATTGGGTAGGCTAGATAGTCTGTAGTGTATGAGTGTGAATAAGTGTGTGTGGATGTTTCCCAGGGATGGGTTGCGGCTGGAAGGGCATTCACTACGTAGAAACGTGCTGGATAAGTTGGCGGTTCATTCTGCTGTGGCTACCCCGGATTAATTAAGGGACTAAGTCGAAAGGAAAATGAATCAATGAATGAATGAATAAAATAATAATATTAAAAAAATAAAATAAAATAAATAAATAAATAATAATAATATCATCATATAAAATTTATTGCACTGGTAAGATATTTTGCCCCCATTCACCTCTTTTATCAAGCCTGAACTGTTGCACCACTCTGTTAAACACTTAATACCACTGGGCCATTATTGAAAATGAATTGAACTCAGTTTACAGCAATGTTGCCTCATTGACTGGCCTAGAATCAACATGACCTCAGGCGGAGGTACAGTATTTGTACTTGCTCTCTGTTTTTAGGCAGAGGACCATGATGAATTGGCAGAGTAGAAGCCGACATTTTATAGTAAACTGCGGCCACTCTCTTCTGCCTCTCTTAATGGCCTTCACTAATGGTAAATGGTTCTGAATCTGGCAATGAAATTGGAGCACACGAGGACACAATTTTGGCTCAATCAAAATACTTTGGTTTGAGGGCTGGTTTAATGGATGTATGAGGACAAATGTGAACAATTTAATAACAAACAACAATGAAAAGTTCAGTTTGGGTTATTAAGTTCAGTCCACTTTGTTATATTTACTTATTTTGCAAATAGCATTTACCTAAATTATATACTTATGTGAATATGATTTCAGTTTTAACCCTTTGCATTATGTATACATGATACAATAAAATAAAATAAAATGAAAGAAAATGAAGTAAAATTAAATTAAATTAAAATTAATTAAAATTAAATTCTTTTTTTAGAATGAAATAGAAAGTTTAACTGTAATTTACCAGAGAGATAGAGTTTAGCAAGGCTTTTTTTGCACTTTAATATCTTGTGCGAAAAAAAAAAAATAAATATGTAAAAATATAAATAATATGACTTCTGTTGCATTGTTTCATCTGAATGTGCTGACCCACACCATAACAATCATACCCAAAATATAAACATAAATATAGTTACACTTCAAAACTGCGTTCTGCTTAGTTTTACTAAATGTTTAATTATTTTGAAACAATTTCGACACAGCCCAAGCACATTTACCGCTTTCTCCCTCACCGCCTAAAACCTCTATAAGTAAGCGGCAGTGATGGCCAGACTGATAAACCAGCTAACAATGGAGCATGGAAAGGTCTCTGGGCTAAATTGATCTCATTAGATAACGCTTAGCCTGGTTACAGTTTTGCACAGAGCCAGAGGTGTGAGCTCTGAACCGGTAAGGTTGCAGCCACTTAGGCATATTATGCTGACCGTATTTCAATGGCTGATGTTTAATGCAGGCAGCTTGGAGTGATTCCAGCTCAATTAAAAAAGGTTTTATGTCAAAGCAAGCGTCCCAATATTTGCAAGGGCTTCTGATCTATGTTACAAGCTTAGGAGCTGCTTCTTCAGGTCTCCGTCCAAATGATTTTATTTTATTTTATTTTTTGATGGTTTGTGGTGTGTATTGAGTATATTTTCTGTGAATTTGATTATTATTGTTTTTGTAGTAGTTGTCTTCTTGAGTTTTAAATATAATTTATTGAAGTGGGCAAAGAAAATAAAGTAAATAAAAAAAAATTTAAAATTAAATAGTTAAATTAAGTAAAACTAGGACTGGGTCAGTTGGCATTTCTGTGTGGAGTTTGCATGTTCTCCCCGTGTTCGTGTGGGTTTCCTCCACAAGTCCAAAGATTTGCGGTATAGGTAAATTGAATGAGCTAAATTGACCGCAGAGTATGTGTGTAAATGCAAGAGTGTTTGGGTGTTTCCCAGTGTTGAATGAATGAATGAAGTGGGCAGGGAAAAGATAATATGACTTTTCCTTATGACAATTTTATCTATTAATTTATGTACCAAAACACTTAAGTATGCAAAAATACTGTCAAACAAGCATTAAATGCATTTAAATTATATTAATTTAAAATTATTATGTCAGCTTCTCATCTTCATTTTGAAAATTAAATAAATAAATAAATAAATAAATAAATAAAGGTTAATTTAGAAAATAGTTAATAAACAGTAAAAAAGTTAGTTTAGAAATAGGGTTAACTGCAATTTACAAACAGTTTTGTGCATTTCCCCCCAAAACTAAATAAAACAAAATAATGAAAAAATAAAATAAATAAGTAAAATATTTGTGACCTTGTAAAATGTTAACTGTAATTTACCAAACAGACAAGTTTTGCAATTACAATCATACGCAAAAAAATAAATAATAATAAAGAAAAAAATATTTTTTTCCTTTTTTTTCTTTGCATTTGCGTGTAATTAATATGCGTAAACAATAAAATAAAATAAAATAATAAAATAGCTGTTTGTTCAAGTTCAGTTTATTTGTATAGCATGTTTCCAACTGCCAAAAGGCCGCACAAAGTGCTTTACAGAGAAAATACAAACAAGCACCATGAGCATAATAAACAAAACATCTCTCTTACCAGATGACTACTTAATTTAGACTTTAGAAAAATTAACAGCGACAAACCCATTTTTAATTATAGCGGCAGCACGCTTTAAAAGTTTGTGACTATAAATAAAAAAAATAAAAATAATTGCTGTTTTTGAGTATAAACAAAATAAAACAAAACCAATTAAATTAAATAAAACAGCTGTTTGTGACTATAAATAAAAAAAAATAATTTAAACAAAATTAAATTAAATAGCTGTTTGTGACTATAAATAAAATAAAATAAAATAAAATAAAATATTCAAGGCGAAGCAGTGGCGCAGTAGGTAGTGCTGTTGCCTCACAGCAAGAAGGTCGCTGGTTAGATCCTCGGCTCAGTTGGCCTTTCTGTGTGGAGTTTGCATGTTCTCCCGTCTGGTTTCCTCCGGGTGCTCTGGTGAATTGGATAGGCTAAATTGTCTGTAGTGTATGGGTGTGTGTGAATGAGTGTTTGTGGATGGTTCCCAGAGATGGGTTGTGGCTGGAAGGGCATCCGCTGCGTAAAAACATGCTGGATAAGTTGGCGGTTCATTCCACTGTGGCGACCCCAGATTAATAAAAGGACTAAGCAGACAAGAAAATGAATGAATGCTCAACATTTAGTTGGCAGAAATACTGGAGCTTGCCGTCGAGCTGATTTTGTGCTTGTCATGCTTTATTTTGGCTTGCTGGGGAGCTGTACACCATTTCTTAAGGTGCCTTAAATAAAATGGATTACTCCAAACCAATACAAAACTGCATAATATATAATAAGCACATGCAGTGTAATTATAGCCTTAAATACAGCTATCATTTGTGTTTCGACCTCTTTTTATACGCTGAGGTTTGCAGGTGCTGCTAGAAATGTGGTTTCAAATCTGGGACGCAAATTATGTAATGGCAATGACAACAACTGGGAAATTACAGGCATCTGCAACTACACTAAAGCACATGGTGTAAACTATTCTCACACAGAAATTGATAGTGAACTTTCATAAACAATAACAACAAAGAAATGACAAGCATTGGATGCCACATTTTAAATCAGAAAAAAAAAAACATGAAAAAAATGAAAACTAAACGTAAACTAAAAATAATGATACTTTCGAAATATTTTTTTCTCCAATTTTTTATTTATATGTTTATTTTCAGAATTTAAGTTTTAGGATTGAGGTATACTTTATTGTATTTTTATGTACACTCACTGGCCACTTTATTAGGTATACCAGTCTTAGTATTTCAGAAACTGCTGATCTACTGGGATTTTCACGCACAACCATCTCTAGGGTTTACAGAAAATGGTCTGAAAAAGAGAAAATATCCAGTGAACTGCAGTTATGTGGGCACAAACACCTATTTGATGCCAGAGATCTGAGGAGAATGGCCAGACTGGTTCCAGCTGATACAAAAGCAACAGTCACTCAAATAACCACTTGTTACAACCGAGGTATGCAGAAGAGCATCTTTGAACGCACAACACGTCAAACCTTGAGGCAAATGGTCTACAGCAGCATACTGAGTGCCACTCATGTCAGATAAAAACAGAAAACTGAGGCTACAATTTGCACAGACTAACTAAAGTCAGACAATAGATTGGAAAACGCTGCCTGGTCTGATGAGTCTCAATTTCTGCAGTGACATTTAGATGGTAAGGTCAAAATTTGGCATCAACACTATGAAAGTATGGATCTATCCTGTCTTGTATCAACGGTTCAAGTCAGTGATGAGGTTTAATGATGTGGGCGATTTTTCTTGGCACACTTTGGGCCTATTAATACCAACTAAGCATTGTGTCAACGTCACAGTCTCCCTGAGTATTGTTGTTGACCATGTCCATCCCTTTACAGGGCTCGAAATTAACCTTTTTGCTTGGTAGCACCGGTGCTCCTAACTTTAAAAATTTAGGCGCATCAGCCAAAATTTAGTCACACCCACCAATTATGAGCACCGTTACTACAAGTTTTATACAAACTTATTTATTGTATTTGAAATGAACACTAATCAGACTAACAAGCAAAACAATAATACATATATTCAAGCGTGAGGAAAATGTCTCAACGAAATCCCGTTATCACAAGAAAATAGATTTTTATAACAGAACTGAGTGACCAAAGCATACACGGAGCGCTCATTGGCCCTGCACACACTGCTTGAATGAATCTGTTAACGGTATAGCTTTGCTGTTCTCACAAGTGCTGTCTGATATTGCACTGATGCTTTCGACACATACTGTACCTTATTATATGCATACATGTTAATAGCAATACCGGTCTTTTTAGGAGTAGCGATATTAGTTTAGTCAGTGCAAGTCTGTTTGTGATGGTGTACGTGGAGTTAAATTTGACATATAGCTGCACCTTGCACGGCGGACAGCATCTGGCGATTATATGAAGGATTAAACTGAAGCTCTCGTGCTAGATGTGGCAAACAGTTACCTGAAAATCCCATCCCACAAACTTTTCATAGCGGACTTGAAGCCGATGGAAGTCTTCTACTCTTGGAAAAGTGTAGATGGTTGATTAACATTCAGCACATGGTCACTAGTAAGGTGTGTCATTATTTGTAACTAGATGGTTTCTAAAACTAAATCTGTCAGCGTTATCTTCATTCTCATCTTCAGCGCTTTACAGTTTTTCGCGGTAGTAGCTCTCTCTGTCATCCCAAGCCAGAAGGCGCTGAGTGATTGACAGCTGATATTAACCAATCATTCGCATTCAGTGCTAGAGCAGTGGTGTGCCAATAAGAAGAGCGCGAAGGCGGGGCAAGCAATACGGACGTGGCTTTGTTTACTGCAGCAAATTGACATGACAACTGTTTTAAACCATTCCTGAGCGCTGCGTTTCGCGTTCCAAGTGCAGACAAAGAGCTTAAAGATGCATTCTGCGTGAATGTCTCCCGAATCCGCACATGTGGTGAACATTTTGCAGTAAAAACTGGTCGCACACAACAATTTTAAGCACTCGCAGAATTGCTCCCAAATATATTTTAAGGTCGCATAGATAAAATTTCGGGCGCATATGCGACCAAAATGGTCGCAATTTCGAGCCCTGCTTTATGACACAGTGTACCCATCTTCTGATGGCTACTTCCAGCAGGATAACACGCCATGTCATTAAGCATGAATCGTCTCAGACTGGTTTCAGAGAGAGGAGCTCTAACCCGGTAATAGTAAGATGTACCTAATAAAGTGGCCAGTGAGAGTATATTGCATTTGATTCATGCTGTAATATACATCCACAAAAAAATAAATAAATAAAATAACAAATGCACAAAAAACATAATATTACATAATAGTTTTTAATAACTTTTGGCGACATAGTGGCGCAGTAGGTAGTGCTGTTGCCTCACAGCAAGAAGGTTGCTGGGTCGCTGGTTCGAGCCTCGGCTCAGTTGGCGATTCTGTGTGGAGTTTGCATGTTCTCCCTGCGTTCGCGTGGGTTTCCTCCGGGTGCTTCAGTTTCCCCCACGCTAAATTGTCCGTAATGTATGAGTGTGTGTGGATATTTTCCAGAGATGAGTTACGGCTGGAAGGGCATCCGCTGCGTAAAAACGTGCTGGATAAGTTGGCGGTCCATTCCGCTGTGGCAACCCCACATTAATAAAGGGACTAAGCCGCCAGGAAAATGAATGAACGAAGTTAAATGCAAAGGGAATAAAAGAGTTTTTGAAGCGATTAAATCTGCATCTTGGATTTATCAATCTCAATTGTCATTTTAATATTGAAGTTCCAGTTAATTGGTTGGGTTTTAGACTTAAAAAATACATCTCTAAGCTGTATACAGTATATGCATATGTCTATGTATTTAGCACTTTCTTTACTGTAGTTTTAATTTGACATTTTTATTAATTGTTCAATTTGAAATATTTGAAAATTATTCTTTTCTGTAAAATTGTTGACTGATAGTTTTATTTATTTTTTATTTATTTATTTATTTATTTATTTATTTATTTATTTATTTATTTATTTATTTATTTATTTATTTATTCATTCATTTATTTATATATATATAACATGTTTCCAAGACAGAGTGTTAACTGACAGTGAATACATTTTAAAGGGAACTAAAATATTGCTCAGTATACAGTGAATGATTGTTTTATGTATGCGGAAACTCTTATTAATCTTTTATATAGAAGAAAATGTACTGGAAATATAATGCGCAACCTACAAAGACAACCATATTCTAATCTGATTCTGCTTCGTAGAGTATATCTTATTGGATATTATCTCATTATTTTCCCCTTCTTCTCCCCGGGCTAAAATTGAGGAGAGTAAAGCATCTGTAAAGTCATACAGAGGACTGGACACAGCTGCTCTGCCAGCGAGATCCAGATTTATTCATGGTCAGTTGTTTGTTATTTGCCTTTTTTCTTTTCTTTTTGGTCCACTTTTTCTAATTTGACAGCCACTAATCTTACAAGAGTCTGATCTCATTTTGAGAAGTATCATTAAACAACTGTCATGTTGCCTTTTTATTGTTTCCTTCTACAAGCTCTCGTTGTTTTGACATGTTGATGCTTGCTAGATTTTCCAGAAAACAAAGAATGACACATTCATGATGGTTTTAGGCAATATTTGAAGCTGATATCATGAAAACAAATGCAAATCAAACTAAATTGACTAAAGGAAGATAAAAGCAATATTTTGTTTATCAAATTATGCATTATGAATGCAATGCATAATTACACACATGATAAAACTGAACAAAACACTTTAAATGGTACAAAATGCTTGTAAACTTGCATGTTTTCAGCACATTTTCAATAGTAATTTATTTGTAAGGGATATATTAGCATGGTAGCTTAGCATAGACAAAAGTCAACATTTTATAATAATAACTTTCTTAAAGAGGTTGTCCAGAGTGTATTTTTAAGGCCTGCCCTCAAGAGACTCTGATTGGTCAGCTAACATAATGTACTGTAATTTGCAGATTGGATATGTTACCAGGAAGTGCCACATCTCTACTAGCACACGCTTTGCCGTTGTATAAATACTGTCAGCCAGTGCTGCCGACCATATCAGTTTGAGCCTGAATCAGACAGTAAATAAAGAGCACACAGCTGAACCTCACGTCTGCTCTCTAAAATAACATCTGACAAGTGTCTTTCATATATATTCAGGTTATATGTATGTGTAAATAATATAAAACGTTCACATATATTTTGCGAGTTCTTTACATGATATGTAGAATGAACGGAAAGTGGCCACTCCAACACTGCTGAAGATTGTGGGAGTTTACAGCGATTTGACTGATAAATATGAATATGTAGCTAAATTGTGAATGAACAGCATTTCCAGTTTTGTACATCCTCACTACAACATACCGTTAACGCTACAAACTGTGCATGTAATAGATCACTTTTAACATAAAAAATAATGCTTACAGGTTGTGGCTCACAATCCACAGCTTTGTCTATTATGGTTAGAGCTGCTCTTTCTTTGAGGAGCTTTTAGCCGAATACAGCACTGAACTGGGAGACATTCTGGAAGCTGTCCTTTGTCAAATGCTAGAGCTATATATATATATATATATATATATATATATATATATATATATATATATATATATATATATATATATATATATATATATATATATATATATATATTATAATTCTCTGAAACATAATTAAAATTAAGCTGTAAGCTCTTCTCTCTTTGTGTCATGCCATTTATTAGCCCAAATACAGAAACCAAACAAGCTCTGTGGAAATAGCAACATTTAGACGCATTTTAGCTTTCTCTGCTATAATATTACAGCGCCTCTGGCCACGCCATACACTGTGCGGTGTGTATGTGCATAATGTAAACGGTTCATGACTTCATTAAGCCGGATGTATTTATTTGTAGTCCCCAAACTTTGTTCGGTTTAGGATTTGCTAAAGCTAACTCTGTAAAAGCCAATGTCTCACTTTTTAAAATATGATATCATAGTGGACCAACCCTTTAACCATCAAAGTGGAACATTAGAAAGATTATGATGAATCATATTATACTGAAAACAGAAATAACTATGTTGAAAATGTATATATATAATATAATATAATATAATATAATATAATATAATATAATATAATATAATATAATATAATATAATATAATATAATATAATATAATATTACGCATCATTTGTATTACATTATATGTATGATAGAATATAAATATGGGCGTGATTTTAATGGTAAAAGCAATGAAAACAAAAACTGTAAACTGTTATATTGTAAAAATATGTTAA
This sequence comes from Danio rerio, assembly GCF_052040795.2. Lineage (NCBI taxonomy): Eukaryota > Metazoa > Chordata > Actinopteri > Cypriniformes > Danionidae > Danio > Danio rerio. The sequence goes on along the minus strand of NC_141021.1, from coordinate 45,199,268 downwards.
AAATCTGAAACAGTAAGTTTTCTTACTATACATTGTGTATAACTGATAATGTCCGTTTCTAGAATTCCCTGCACGGCACTTCACTTTTATTTGTTTTGCCTTTTCTAAATCAGGTATGTACATTAGAGTTTTATGTTACATCTAATGTCGATATCTAATGTTTATTGCATTACTTTATTGCTGTGTGAATTCCCCTGATAGTGTTTAGTAGTTGTGCAAATGATACTGAGTGCCTTCTATATAATAGTATATTTCTCTGCTGCTGTTTGAGAAGAGCTTTCTCTCATCACCACCTGCTTTTATCTGTGTATTATGAAGGTACAAAATAGAGATTATTACTTTAATACATTAACATCTATTAATGAATGAAATACGATAAGTTTACAGTAAATTTAGAACTGTCTCCACACTAAAAAACGTTTGTGATGTCAATGGCAAACAACTACAACAACAACAACTGTAAAACTGCTACAAAAAATAAAAATAAAACTAACTTGGTTAAAAGACAATTTCCTTAATAGTTGTACAGTTAATAACTGTAAATTCACTTTCAAAAAATTCCCTGAATGTTTTTTTTTGTTTTTTGTTTTTTTACATTACTATTGTTGTTTTTGCTTGTTTTGTTTTGGTCTTTTTTTCTCAGCATTTATGCAAATTAGACTTTTACGTTACTTTATGTGTGTGTGTTACTATGATGGTGTTTAGAAGTAGTCTGAATGACACTGAGCACGTTCTATGTTTAACTGCTTGTGGGACAAGATAATTGTGATGAGCATCGGTTGTGTTTTTTGTCCGTGTAACAAAGCTACGTTGTGTAGATGTTAGTACTTCAAAACACTGGAATTTACTTTGCATTCATACTGTATATTTAACTGTAAAAATCCAGCAACCACATCTGCTGCTTTTTTACTGTAAAATGTACAGATTTTAGTTTCTTTGCATGCAAAAGTAAGTTTATTATGTGTACATAAGCTGCAGTTTTTTTGTTTTGTTTTTTTTTCTTTTCTTTTTTTCTTTTACCGTAAACTTTACAGATTTTTTGTTTATAGACAGCTGCAGGTTGTTGTTTTTTTAACATAAAATGTACAGATTTATTTTTTGTTTTGTTTTTTACCATATACTTAGTTTTTTTGTTTGCAATATACTACAGCTGCAGGTTGTTTTTATCGTAAACTTTACAGATTTTTTGTTTTTGTTTTTTATTGTAAACTGTACACACACACACACACACACACACACACACTTTTTTTAACAGTATACAACATTTTTTTGTTTTGGTTTTTGTTTTGTTTTTAACGTAAACTACAGATTTCATTTATTTACAGTGTACAACAACTGCAGTTTTTTATGGTTTTTGTTTTGTTTTTTGTTTTTTACAGTAAACTTCATAGATTTCATTTATTTGCAGTGTACGACAGCTGAAGTTTTTTTGGGCTTTGTTTTGTTTTTGTACCGTAAACTTTACATAATTTAATTAATTTACAGTGTACAACAGCTGCTTTTTATCCTTTTTTTTACCGTAATCTTTACAGAGTCATTTATTTACAGTGTAAAACAGCTGCAGGTTTCTCTAACCGTAAACTTTACAAATTTATTTAGTTTACAGTGCACAATAGCTGCAGATTTTTTTGTTTTGCTTTAGTTTTGTTAAGTTTTTTTTTACTGTAAACTTCACATATTTCATTTGTTTACAGTGCACAACAGCTGCAAGTTGTTTTGTTTTAGTTTTAGTTTTGTTTTTTACCCTTAACCTTACAGTTTAGTTTTCTGTTTGTTTAAATTGTACAGCAGCTGCATACTTTTTTTGTTTGTTTTACCATAAACTTTGCTTTTTTTTTTGTTTACAGTGAACAACAGCTGCAGTTTTTATTTGTTGTTTCTGTTTGTTTATTTGTTTTTTAACATTTACTTATTTTAAGTTGTTTTCTTTTGTTCTGTTTACAGTTTAAATTACAACAACCTGTCGTTTTGATTTCATGTTGACTTTAGAATGTAGTTTGATGACCTCATGTTACGGGTGGGCACAGATGCATTGAGGACCTCATAATGGGCAGTCCGGCAACAGTCGTTCACCATTTCCAGCGGCCTGTAATGAATCAGTCAATCATTTTCCCCAGCTCTCTGTCCATTTCCCCCCCTCTCTTTACTTTGTCATGGGCCTTCCATCATTTCTCAGTGGGATGGACAGGGGACGGGGGTAATCTCTGGGACACTGACAGCCATGTCAGCCGCGCTGGCAAAGCCATTTAAACACTGCCTTTTTGTTAATGGCTGTCTGAGGGCAGGAAGGAGAAGGAGAGGGCGAATGATGGAAAGATCAGAAGAGAGAAAGAAAAAGAGAGAGACGTAGAAGGGAGAAAGACAATCGTGCGTAAGTCAGGCCTCCCTGAAGAGCTGCTGTGCACACATTTGCATTTGTTCAGGGAGACCCTGGCATACAGAAACATCCGTCTACTGGATCTCTGGGAATGTTCTGCTATTAGGATGCATTTTCTATCTGTTTGCTCTTGGGTAAATGACACAGTTTGGAAAGCTAAAGACATGCGCAGTCAATGGTGTATCAGTTTTTTTTTTTTTTTTTTTGTTTTTGTAGATGTCTTTTGCTGATATCTGCAATATCTGTTTTGTCTGTCTGTCTGTCTGTCTCTTTGATTAATATTTATTTATTTACTATTATTTATTTATTCATTTACTTACTATTGCTTATTTATTTATTTATTTATTGTTTCTATTATTTATTCATTCGTTTGTTTGTTCGTTCATTCGTTCGTTTGTTTGTTTATTCATTTATACATTCATGCATTCATTCGTCCTCAGGTTTGTGATTTTTTTTCCCTTTTTAAATGTTGGCAACGATAAGTGCTTAATTCTGAAACGAAACAATTTTCATAATAATTAATATTACTGCAGCAAAGCTATAAAAGTTATAAAAGTTATTAGTCAATTTATTCAATATACAAATAACATTGGACATTTCCAAATGAATAAAAATAAATAAATAAATAAATAAATAAATAAATAAATAAATGTAATAATAATAATAATAATAATAATAATAATAATAATAATAATAATAATAATAATAATAATAATAATAAGCTGCATGGTGGCACAGTGGGTAGCACGATTGCCTCACAGCAAAAAGGTCACTGGTTCAAGCTTCAGCTGGGTCAGTTGGCATTTATGCGTGGAGTTTGCATGTTCTCTCTGTGTTTGCGTGGGTTTCCTTCAGGTGCTCCGGTTTCCCCCACAGTCCAAAATCATGTGGTAAGGTAAATTGGGTACGCTAAATTGTCCGTAGTGTATGTGTGTGAATGAGTGTCTATGGATATTTTCCAATGATGGGTTGCAGCTGGAAGGACATCTGCTGTGTAAAACATATACTGGATAAGTTGACAGTTTATTCTGCTGTGGCGACCCCAGATTAATTAGGAGACTAAGCTAAAAAGAAAATGAATTAATGAATAAACATCAATACCACATGTAAGATTTTTAAATGTATATTTTTAGGACCCGGTAATTTAAGGTGAACACTATATGTTGGTTAAGTACAATTTCCAGGAAGCACAAAAAATGTTTGTTTGTTTGTTTGTTTGTTTGTTTGTTTATTCTTGGTGTTGTTATTATTATTATTATTATTATTATTATTATTATTATTATTATTATTATTATTATTATTATCATTATTATTACAAAATTTTAAGTAAAAAAATAACTAACTATATCTAACTTGTTAAGTTAACTGATCTAACTAACTATGTTAAGGCCCGAATACATCTAATTCAACTTAACCTTAGAAATAACTTAAACCTCTTGATCATTCCAATTGAATATATATATTAAATATATAGAGTTCAAATTTTTAAATATTTGATATGTAGCCACAATGTCTTCATTTTATAATTTCAAATGTTTTGAGTTTTTAGTCACCTATAATATATTTATTCATACAGGTTTATACCTATAAAAACTGCCTATTGTAATGTGGTTTGAATATTTTTATTATTAGAAATTTTAGCAGACATTCACTTGTAAATACACTTTTTAAAATATATAAACATAACACTTACATTTTAACAATTATACATTTAAAAAAGAAAAGAAAAGAAACTATCAAACATGTATAACAATTAAAACAAAAACAATAAATAAATAAACATAAATAAAATAAACAAAAAAAAGCAATAAATAAATATGCATTCCCTAAACCAACCATCCACCAGTGCTATCCAATCGTTAAAGTACACATTATTATTATTTTAGATACACAGTGCATTACAAAATGTAACAAAACAGGAAAATAGGTGAACAATTCCTTACAAAAAAAGAATGCCATAGAAATGTAACACTTGCTGCTCTAATTTAAGACATTTTCAGTGCCTTAATTCACAGAGATGTGAGTCTCTTTTCTTACTAGTGCTCATTTTCCTGATGGTTTCAGCCAGGATAAAGCTGATTTTGCTCTCTCACGCACACATTGCAAACAGAAGCAACACAAATGGCCCAAAGCCACCAAGAAAGAAGTCTGGTCTGAAAGCCAGAGAAAATGTCAAAGTAATCAATGGATTAGACGAATGTGAGCCACAATAAATACCATTTCACAAGTTCAGTATGACCTCGAAGAGCCACTGATGCAAACTCGTGATTATATCATCACGACATGAATCACTTTGCTGACATTTATTTTACATGAACAGACTTCAATGTACATTAAACAACAATGGCAAAACAAAAGAGGTAAGAGACATGTTCTGAAATACATATAATGGTGGCGATGTATTCTTTCTAATAAATGCATCCTAATATACAACATATTTACCACACCTTTAATAAAACTATATATATATATATATATATATATATATATATATATATATATATATATATATATATATATATATATATATATATATATATATATCTTAGATCATTTTTGGGTTTACTTTTTCATATAATGAGTCGATAATATTACAAACTACTGTTAATTGCGAAAGATTTCTGCAATTTACACAATCTGTTCACAACGAGATGCCATTCATATGGCCATTTTCATTTGTTTATTTATTTATTTATCTATTTATTTATTTGTTTGTTTGTTTGTTATGGAAGGTAAATACTGCTGATTTAAAAAAAAAATCAAATAAACATTGAAAATTAAAATAAAAACTAGATTAACAATTTCATTATAAAAACACTGTTTGCAAAATATCTGACAAAATTGAAAATTAAATGAAATTATTAAATTTTCATTTTCACTGTGACAACACACTGTCCCAATCAAATCGATAAATAAAATGAAGTTGCTAATTTAACATTTTATTTTCACTGCATTTCCGTGTAAAATGGAAAGCCAAACCGAAAAAAAAAAATGCAAACACAATTTTCAAAAAGTTAATTAATTTTCACGCTATAATAGTGACACAATTCAAACTAAAATGTAAGTTTAAGTTTTCCTTTTATTTGCTTTTTTATTTCAGTTTTCATTTTCAACTTCAACCTGTGTGCAAAGCCTATGCTAATCAGTAGGCGGGGCGTATTCAAGTGACGTCATCAAGTGTTTTCAGAACGCGAGCGCAGAAGAACAGTCTTGATGGATAGGACAGCATGACTTACTAATGTATATATAACAGAAGTAAAATGGCAAAAATTGGTAGTTTTTACGCAAAGAAGCTGCTGCATTGGTAAAGCAAGAGGAACAGAGGACACAGGATAACCAGCCATCAAATATTCGTCCCACAGCAGTCCCCCAGGAATCGCGGGCTTCTTCGGTGGGCAGAGAAACTATGCATTGAAGTATGGTAGGCCTTGTGATGAATTCGTACAGTATTGTGTATTAGGTCAACTTAGTAGACAACAACTTAGTAGAAAATGCTTGTTAGCATAAAACGTAATTTAAATTTATCATATGTACTTAGTATAAAAGTATGTTAGTAAAAACGTCATTTAAAATGATTATACTGAATGTTATTATTATTATTATTATTGTTGTTTTTTTGTTGTCCTTTTTGCCTTATTAGATAGGACAGTATTAGATAGGACAGGAAGCGAAGTGGGAGAAAAAGAGAGGGGTAGGGTTTGGGAAATGTCTTCGAGCTGGGATTCGAACTGAGGATGCCCTAAAGTGCTACTGCACCATATGTCAGCGTGCGAACCACGAGGTTATTGCGCCGAAGTGAATGCTATTATTTAATACATTTTATGAACCACCAATTATTCCGGCATATGTTTTAGGCAGCGGATGCCCTTCCAGCTGCAACCCAGTACTGTGAAACTCCCACACACTCTCACAGTAACACACGCGCTCATACAATACAGGAAATTTAGTTCATCCAATCCACTTATAGCTCATGAGTTTGGACTGTAGGGGAAACCAGAGCACCCAGAGGAAACCCATTCGATCATGTGAAGAACGTGCAGACGCTTGTGACAAAGTATAAGTGTAAAATTAGAATTAATGAATTGATTTGTAGACTGCAATGTTATTTTCTGTAAATAATAGTGACACATATGTTTTTTATAAATCTATAACAAATAACATATGAGACTTTCTGCACTTTCACTGTATAATACTTGGAAATCTGTCATTTTCTATTTATATGTAACGTCATTAAAATTAACCTATTTTGCAAGCAACTTTTGCTCTTCAAATTTATGCAAGAAAATCATGTGTCAGTCAGGCACTCAGTGACCCTTCACGGTTGTTTACATTTATTCATTTAAATGTTTTTATCGAGTGGCGCATGGCCACTGGCAGCAATTAGCAGGAACACAGAGAGCAAAGAGCCATGCTACATCAGAATGCAAGTATGAGTAATCCACACACGCAGGCACACACATACATGCACGCACAATTGTCTACTTGTAGAAAGCTTAATGATTAGAAAGATTTTGGGCTGTGTTGTTATTTAACAGCAAACAGTATACGACAGAAAAAAAAACATAGTTATTTCCGAGTGGGGTGGGGGTGGAAGTGGTTTGGGGGGTTAAGGTGGAAATTTATGCAGATGTAGCGGATACTAAAATAACTAAAATATCAAAAGGTCAAAAGACAAACAAATGATGTTTGACTTGAGCTGTATATATATATATATATATATATATATATATATATATATATATATATATATATATATATATATATATATATATATATATATATATAGTTTAATTAGAACAGCACTGCAATTCTATGTATATTTGTAATACACTGTCAATGAAGGTATTGTGTTCTGTTCCATTTTCTACATGTTATTTATATTTGCTAATAATGGGGAAGGAAATTGGCTATGCTAATTTCTTGATTTAATCAAATGAGGTTTCCTTCCTCGGCAAAAATAAAATAAAATAAAATAAAATAAAATAAAATAAAATAAAATAAAATAAAATAAAATAAATAATAATTAAAATGGGTTAAAGTTGAGTTAAAGTTAAGTTAAACAAAACAAAACAAAATAAAACTAAAAATTAAGTTGCATTAAGTTAAAAAATACATCAAACAACAATATATATATATATATATATATATATATATATATATATATATATATATATATATATATATATATATATATATATATATATATATAATAAAATAAATTTAAAAACAATAAAAATGCATTAAGTTAAACAAAACAAAAAAAAAGAAAACACATAAAATAAAATATTATAATAATAAAAATAACTTAAAGATAAGTTAAAAAAATAAAAAAATTAAAAACTGATTTTATTGTAGTCGAAATAAAAGAAATAAGACTTTCTCCAGAAGAAAAAATATTATCAGACATACTGTAAAAATTTCCTTGCTCTGTTAAACATCATTTGGAAAATATTTTAAAAAGAACAAAAAAATTCGAAGGGGGCTAATAATTCTGACTTTAACTGTATATATAACATTTTAAATAGCATTTTTACATTAAAGTAATAAATGTCAAAGTTAAAACTGCGTAGAACTTGGAAAGAGTTATTTCATGAATGTCGCTGATTAATTCTTGTTTACTTCAAGTGCCAAAATACTATATAGTAGACAGTATATCATACAGCGTTATATTACATGAACACTGTGGCTTGAATTGGAGTGTGATGCTCAGCTGAATAGACTGTGATTAAGAGCTAATGAAAACCTCAGCATAGGGACGGAGGTGAGAAGTGTCAGGTGGAGAGGAAGAACTCAGCCCATATGCTAGATCTCATATCTTTTAATTAGTCTACAGACTCATCACCCACAGGCCCGACTGCAAGCCTGATGCTCCTGTTTCTGACTCTATATATGTGTGTGTGTGTGTGTGAGTGTTTATATATGGACAGAGTCTCACTTATGTATGCACTAACACATGCACTAACGCTGCATTGATGGCAAGGTCAGCTTTTCACACACACTTAAGGACAGCTTGAAGACAGGTTGTGATCACTGAAGCATAGCAGGCAGCTGAGATTATGTGTGATGACTTGTTTGAAATTCATCTGGGAGTTAGCATGTTATCCTAGAGCAGTGGCTGTCAAAGTGGGGGTGGGTTTAATAGTAAATAGCCAACTGATGTAGGACAGACCTGTCCAATTTGAAACATTTTCAAACACTTTTCGGATGATGGAGAGTTTGTGGGCAGGGATTGACTTTCTCTGCTCTTTCAATCTAATACTGTGCAAGTTTCATAATTTACTGATTAAAAATCATAATCTAATTAACAGTACCAGATCAATTAATTACTAGGTTACTTTATGCATTGAGTAATGAAATGAAAGGTACTTGATTTTCAATCAACTCCTATCTACAGCCAGTCGCACCCCCCGAAAATTGTTTTAGGGGTGGTCAGAAGAGGCCACACCAAGTCTTCATGAATTCAGTGTAATGTTATTTGTTTCTGGTAAATTAAATAATGTGTTTTTAATTCATTTAAGTAATTACTCTTAAAATATTGCAATGTATTCCTTGAAATAATTTAGCAAGTACATGTGCAAAACAAATAAAAATAAATATTTATTGTAAAAACACTTTTATGAACAAAACAAAAAACAAAAAACAACAAAACAAAAAAAACAAAACAAAACAAAAACGAAACACAAAACAAAACAAAACAACAACAACACAAAACAACAACAAAAAAATACACACACACAAAAAAAAAAACAATAAACAATGAACAAAACTGAAGGATTGGGATTTATACCATCCAATCCGTCTCAGCATGAATCAACGTTTATTCTTTGCTCATCATCTTGTTTCTCATTATTTATATTAAATATGATTATTTGAATGAGTATTTAACTTTGCATTGATTTTAACTAACAAATAAGTTAACACACAGCTTAATGTAAGAATGTTCAGTACATTTGCCTGTCTCTTTATAACTATTTTCAGGAGACCAAACAAGGTCAGAGGTCACGGAGACCTTGAGTGGAACTGAGGGCTAAGGACTGGAAGCAACTGTTTCTATCGCAATTTCTATGAGTTGATACTATCTCAAATGTCTAAAGTGATTTTGAGGTTTTTACAGTTAATTCTTTTTACAGTAATTCCTTTTTATGCTAGATAGACTTTGTGTGTAGTGAGGATATTGTAGCCGAATGTTGATTAAACCAGTTTGATAAGACGGCTGAACGTATAAGAAACAACCTTGAGTTTCCACAACAGATTGTCTCTTGTGTCTATGTATGCGTCCATGGTTCAGCTTTTTACAGGTCGGAGATCAGCTTTTAATAGTTTAGGGCCGGCCTGACCCCCAAGAACCATGCCGCCATGCATTTCTGGAGTTAGATACAATCCTTTATCAACGCACACATTTAGAATTGTCTATTTTTGCTGTAACCAATGAAAACTGTTTACCTGGATCCCATCTTTTCTGCACTTGTGTAAAGAGTATAATTGCTGCATTGTTGTACTGTAAGGCAGAGCGGCCTAGGAACTCATTGCGAGTGTTGAAGCTGGCGTCTGCTGATGAAAACTGCAAACTATCTTCAACAAACTTTAGTTATTCATTTGAATCTCTGACTCTGGCTCTTCTTCATCTGACAGACTCGTCATTGTTTGGGTTAAAACTGTAAACCATCTCTACAAAACAAAGAACAAAACAAAACAAAACATCCCTCACTCATTCTCATTTTAGTTAATTACAACTTAACTACCTAAAAATACATAAACTTAAAAGTTCCAGTATTATGACCTCATTAAAACACCTTCCCTTGAACATGACTGGCCATTCAGTCTGCTCTGCCTGGCAACAAGACAACCAACTGAATAACTAGCAGGTATGTCATTCATGCATAACATGCATAATCTGACCATTTGACCCATAAAGTCTGGTTTGTTTGACCATTGTTATCATTCTGCACCGTCCATGGCCCTCTTGAAGTGGTGGGCTCAGGTGAACCATATATCTTGTGTAATCAGAACATCTACTGCTTGTACATGGACTGTCACCATGGCAACGGCAAACATCTATTACAACTTTAATACATGTATTAATTAAATAGAGTATTTTTAGCTTTGTAACAGATTGTTTTTTCACCTCACTATTGAACAGTGATTGAAGTATAAGAGAAAAGCTGCAAATTCCACCATTAATGTCAGCTGCCACCATAGTAATCTTCTGCTAAGTGTGTTGCAATTACATAGTATTTATGCAATTGACTTTATCCGATGTGACTTACAGATTATGGAAGGTAAATGTTTTATATCTGTTCTCACATTCCATGGGAATCGAACCCACAACCTTAGTGTTGCTAGTGTCATGCTATATTTGTATTGTTGTGCAGTAAAATTAAGTTAAAATCACTGTGTGGCATAAATTACACATTTATTAGGCAGTCTATTAGTGAAAGTGCTTTTCTTCCCACTTTTTTGCAAATAAATTGCAGTGTAAATGACGCAAGCGTGCTCCAGCCCGGAACATTAAAATGCAATGGGAATACAGACCGTCAGGGGAGTGAAGATGTCTCTAGTGTAAGTACACTCTGAAACGACCCAAAGGAAATACACATGTCAAGGTCATGCCTACTGACATCCACAATGTAGTTAATTGTGCATCTGATGTATTTAAATAGTAGATAAAAAAAGAATAATAAAAATAATAGCTTTACTTTAAGGAAAACAAATATGTAAAAATAAAAACATAAAAAATAACCTTAGTTTAAAATAAATAAATGAATAAAATAAATTTACTTTAAAATAAATATATAGCAATCTAAATAAAATCATTTTAAAGCAAACAAACAAATAAAACAAAATAAATAAAATAAAATAGCTTTTCCTTAAAGACAGCAAATATATATACACACACACACACACACACACACACACACACACACACACACACACACACACACACACACACACACACACACACACACACACACACACACACACACACACACACACACACACACACACACACACACACACACACACACACACACACACACACACACACACATAATAACCTTAACTTAAAAAAATTATTAAATAAATAATATAGTTTCCTTTAAAATAAATATACAACAATATAAATACATTTATTTAAAGCGAACAAATAAATATATATATATATATATATATATATATATATATATATTTATATATATATATATTTTAATTATAATAAATTTAATTTAATTAAAAAATACAATGAAATAAAACAAAGTAAATTAAATAAAAAAGATTTACTTAAAAAAAACAAATATTAAAAAAAAATGTAATAACCTTAATTAAAATATATAATAACATCTATATAATAATTTTAAAGAAAAAAAGTAAAGAACTTTAAAGAAAACACATACATATTAAAAATATAAAACAACCTTAATTTAAAATAAATAAATGAATAAACAAATTAGATTTAAAGCAAACAAGCAAGTACAATAATATAAAATTAAATTAAATATATTTTTTTAAATGAACAGCGTTGTTTTTGTTTTGTTTATTTTTCCTCAATTTTAAAAGCTCTAAGTTGATTGACTGATTTATGAATAATCTTGGAAACATTGTGAACCACTTGTATTTGAGGATACAAATTACAGCATAAGTGGTACGATGAGTACTTTCTATGAAAAACTAGTTTCCACAAAGTTTGCAATGTTATTGGAATCACATTCTTGAAAGCACACACTCAGTTTATTCTGAAGCCCTTTGCCTGAAACTATTCCGAGATGCGACAAGTCATAAATATGCAGTTGCACAATCTCTCAATATAGGCTAAACGAACTGATCGAATCAAACCGGAACTAGACTCTCCTGTCCAAACTAAGCTGACCACACTGTGACACTGACAGTCCAAAGTCTCAAGGGCTGAAGGGAAGGCTGTCCTCCTGTGGCAGATTGAAATAAAACTCTAACAGTGCTGTCAAGTGGCAGGATGGAGAAAGAAGGAAACTGATGTAGAAAGGGGAATGAGGAGAGTAATGAAAGAGTCGGTGAGTCGGCGGGTGTAGTGCTAACACTCACTAACCTCTCCCGACCTTTTACACACCGCAAGAACAAGGTTCAGAAAATTGAGCCTGTGCGACTTGCCTCTAGTGGCACAGCCATCCACACTCCTCCATTTAGTCTAGACTAACTGAAGAACCAATCAATACTCTTTCTCTTTGCCTCTCTCCTCCGAGGCACCTTTCTGCACTCAGCGGATGGGGAGGGCGTTTGCTGTGAAGAGGCTATGAGGTGCTGGAGGCCGCAGACAGCTGGCGATTACCCCTGTGAGAAGTCGTCGTCAGATTAGAAGAACTGCACGTATGCGTGAAGAGGAGGGCTGTGGAATTTGAACTTTTCAGAAGTTTAAAAGAATGCATTTATTTTCTCCATACAGATATTGATTTGAACAAAGTCTTACTTTTAAAGACAGACTTACTGAGAGTTCAGAGGTTGTTAATCAATGGTGTATGCTTTCGTGAAGCCACTTGCTCACTCATTTTGCTATTTACTTTTTGTACTTATTATACTGGAAGGACAATTAAGTGGAGTTATGAAATCAATCTATAACTATCTGTCTATCCCTTAGGGATGCAACATAACAGTTAGCCCACGGTTCAATACATATCACGGTTTTTTAACACGGCTTTCGGTTCGGTTCTCATGGCTTGACACGTGTTTTTTATTTTTTATTTTATTTTATAGGCAATAGGAACAGTAAGAGGTTAAGGAGAAAAAAATAAAAACAATTTATTGCAATACTCATTTTGTTTTACTTAAAAGCCAAGAAAAGTACACATAAAATCCTATACTTTGAAAATAAACATACATGTGAAGTTAATAAAGATAAATTGGCCATTTCAAATAAACACATTTGTACTTAAGTAAACATAATTAAACCATCTTAATTATCTCGGTGCTGAAAAAATGTGAGACTGTAGTCTGTAACGCGGATCGAGTATTTATAAAATGACAGAAGCCTGCATCACCAATCACCGAAAACGGCTGCAAATCTTTAGCAATAAACACCTGCACTGCCTTTGTTATTTTATGTGTCTCTCAGAACCAGTTGGGTATGTTTGCTTGAAAGATTCAGCGAGGTATTGTTGCTATTTGGAGGGCTTTATTACCTTCTCTGCTATCCTGCCTTCAGACAGTTTTATTGCTGGGTGATGGCGCTGCAGATGTGCAGTCATGGTTATACGTGTAAAACGATGCTTGCAAACAGTTATTTTTTTCACTGTTTTTTGTTTTATTGCCATTATACTGACCGGCAAAATTGAAAAGTCCTCACACCGCAGATTTAAAAGACGCCGGCGCTTTCTCGTACTGTTGCCTCACTTTGCCGGCGCTTCCTTGTACTGTTGCCTCAGTCTCACTTCACCACCGTTAGCCATGTTAGAGTGTGGAATGATGGTCAAGCGCCCCCTAACTTTAGAGCATAGTGATTGGATATTTACTTGTGGGGAGGATTTTTCTCATCTCAGCTCATGGACAAACAGGCACACACAGTCAATTCGGGGAGGTATAAAACGGACATAAATTATTAAGACGCAAAACCGAGAAAACCGCAATTCACAAGCGCAGATTGAACCGTGGAGGTCGTACTGTACGGTTCAATATTATATTGAAAACCGTGGCATCCAACTACCAACCTACCTACTATATATCTATCTATCCATCCATCCATCTAATCAAAGTGGAAAAAGTGGCGCAATTACCAATCAAATTGAACAACATTCTTGTTCCAACAGCAAGTTTTCTGAACAGTTTTGTCAATTTTTGTGTTTTTTTTTTTTTTTTTTTTTGCTTTTATTAATGTTTATTTTAGGTGATATTATACTATTTATTATAAGTAACAATAATAAATAAACATTTTCCATACAACAAAATGGCAAAGTTCTCAAGAAATAGTGAAATTGAGAATTGATTAAATCTACCCTTATATTAAAAATATTATTTTGAATTTATGCTACATCAATAGTTCCATAAGAACAATTAAGATAATTTGAACTCTTTTTCTTTCACAGGGAAAAAAAAAGAAGCTGTTTTAGATTAATAAAATGTACTTCACACACACAAAAAAAAAGATTATTTAATGAACTGTTGACTAAAAGTTTCTTTGACAACTAAAACTGGACCTTCTGTGGCACATAAAATAAATAAATAAATAAATAAATAAATAAGGACAGCACAATGGCACAGTGGCTAGCATGATCGCCACACAGCAAGAAGGTCGCTAGTTCGAGCCTTGGCTGGATCAGCTGGCATTTATGACTGGAGTTTGCATGTTCTCGCCGCGGTTAAGTGGGTTTCCTCCAGGTGCTCCGGTTTACCCCACAGTCCGAAGACATGTGCTATAGGTGAATTGAAAAAGCTAAATTGTCCGTAGTGTATAAGTGTGAATGTTGTGTTTCCCGGTGTTGGGTTGCGGCTGAAAGGGCATCCGCTGCATAAGATATACACTGGGTGAGTTGGCGGTTTGTTCTGTTGTGGCGACCCCTGATTAATAAAGAAACTAAGCCAAAAAGAAAATTAATGAATGTCTGAAATAAAATAAATACAACCAACCAATCAATGTTATTCTCCTCCCCCTCCACTGACCACCTTTGAGATAGTAACAATGATCTGTTTTAATTGAAAGAACTGATTGATAGCATTTTTCTATGCTATCTTACTTTAAACATGTTGAATCTCTTGTACGTTGCTCTACCCATGATTCCAGAGAGAAAATACAAAGCCTAAAAGAACAAACCCATCCATCTCTCACCATCTCTCATAAAACAAGTCACAAATTGAAGTAGTACTACAATTCAAATAAAAAATCTTAACAAAGAAATTATTTTCTTGAATGAATGAAACAGGTTTTGTTTGGCAGATGTACATTTATGTTTGACAAAATGCTAGCATCTGTAAAAATTGCATTTAATTATTTAAATCCTATTAAGACTCCCATACATAATATATGTAGATCACCATAATCATATGTGAAAGCATGCATAGTGTAGCACCCCATTACCATGTTGAAATGTACATAAAAGGTTTCTATGGTGATTGCATGAAAATCCTAGTCTGAATGCATTCAGTTGAAATAAAAATGCACTAATGCTACAGCTTAATAATAACAATTACTCAATCACATGATATAATTCCTTTAATAAACCTAACATTGAATATAATAACTTCATATTTATCTCTCTAAATCTTGCCATAACACCTTTGGTGCAGGTACTGTTACAACAATAAATCCATAGTAAATCCGTCTTCTTGTTTGATCCTTTATTGCACAGTGTTTCTCCCACATGTCAGTGCTGTTTCATCTGGTTTGAAACTAAATCACAAAGACATTTGTGTTATGTTGCTAAATTCAGGTGCTTCTGATTGGAGACCTTTCCGTATGTAAACAAACCTAACCTCACACTGTGTTGCTGTTGTGCGCAATAAACAATCAATGGGCGCAAACAAACAGTGTTTGTTTTGAAGTATAAACATTATCCCACAGTCTCAGAGAGAAGGCCTGAGGCTAGTCCAAGGTGAAATTGAATGTAAGAGCTGTCTTTACTAAAAAAAAAAATAATAATAATAATAAAAATAAAATCAATTATAAATAAAATAAAATAAAATACAACTAACTTTTTTTGTGATTAATTAATATTAGTTTAGGCTAATCAGTATTAATTTATCTCATTTTATTCTACAATCTACATTTTAGTATGTTTGCTCATCCCAAAATGAGGTGGCTTAGGGGTAGGTTTGGGGACATACCTCCCCTTAAAAATTTTCTTTTTCTTATGTTTCATATACTATACATTTTTCAATTTGTATTTTTTTTTTATAGAAAAAACAAAGAAAGAAAACAATTTCACGTAACTATTTTACATATTATCTACATTATCTACATATTATATTGTTTTTCAGACAACACGTAAAATAGTTACGTTTCTTGTAAAGTTTTACAGAGACCTGTAAGGAACATGATGGTGTATAAAAAAGAAGAGGAAAATGTATATTTCAAAGTTTTTGCGTTCTTGTTTTTTGTTCCGTCATGTAGTTTTTTTGAGTTCTCTCGTGATGTTGTTATGAGTTATCTCGTGAAGTTGTTTTGAGTTCCCTCATGAAGTTGTTTAGTGTTCCCTTGTGAAGTTGTTTTGTGTTCCCTCGCAAAGTTGTTTTGCGTTCCCTCATGAAGTTGTTTTGTATTTACTCACAAAGTTGTTTAGTGTTTCCTCGTGAAGTTGTTAAGTGTTTCCTCGTGAAATTGTTTTGTGTTCCCTCGCAAAGTTGTTTAGTGTTCCCTCGTGAAGTTGTTTTGTGTTTCCTCGTGAAGTTATTTTGTGTTCCCTCGTCAAGTTGTTTTGAGTTCCCTTGCAAAACTGTTGTTCGACAAACGCTTCCTGTTCACTTTATATTTAAAAATAAATGTTATATGTATGTACAGTAAGCGTGAACCCAGAGTATGAATGCAATAAAGGATTTGCATGATGGATACATCTTGCAATGGTTGAGAGCTGCTTACTTCCCTATGGAGCATTTTAGAGTGAATGCATTTGGAAATGATTGCATTAGGAAAGTGATAGCCTAGTAAAAGAAAATTTATTTGCGAAACATTTTATTAAAACCATACACTACTTGACAAATTATTGTCGTCAATCCCAGTTGTAAGAGCAGAAAATAATAACTTTACTTTTAGTCGATCATTTGGAAAAGTGGCTGAAAGTAGATTTTTCTGATGAATCATCTGTTAAACTGCATCCCAATAATCACAAATACTGCAGAAGACCTATTTTGACCCACATGGACCCAAGATTCTCACAGAAATCTGTCCAGTTTGGTTAAGTAAATCATGGGATGCAGTAACATTCAGTATGTTGTATATGGCGTGTGAGAGATCTGCAGAGTGAATGGCAACATCAATAGCCTAAGACAGGGGTCTCAAACTCAATTTACCTGGGGGCCGCAGGAGGCAAAGTCTGGGTGAGGCTGGGCCGCAAAAGGGATTTCACAAAAAAAAGTCCTCAAATGTCATTATTAACAGTTTTAATTATTTCTTCTGAACATGAAGTGTCCTGAACATTAATAGAACATTGAGTGAAGATTATGAACAGTTCTTCTGAACATGGCATCTTTTGCCTACTTCTTGCTGCCAGAGACTTGACAGCGCTTCTTCTTACAAATCTGAACCACATTTGGCTTTAGAGCGGAAGCAGTTGAGACCCTCAGTATGGCTTGAAGATGATCATCATTAAGTCTAGACCTGTACTTTGACTTATTGAAGTCCTAGGGAAAAAAGTGGGGGAACTCACTCAAAACTTCCATTCCCTCACCTAAAAAAAGGCATATATATGTATAAATAAAACACCCCCACCCCACTCCAGTCACATCAGTCTGTACCAGTCTGTATCTACCTATAATATATATAAGATGCAGGGCAGGCAAGTGCACACATAGGGCTCAACCTGTGCAGAGCACATGCCCTTTTTAGTCTTGCATAGAAAGTGCCAATCCAAAATGATCAAAAGTGCCCCCGTGATGCGACACACCCTCAGTCTCGCCCTTCAGTAGGCGCGCGATAACACCGCTCTTGAGTACGCGCGCGACAACACAGCTGATCAGAACGCGCGCGACAACACAGCTGATCAGAACGCGCGCGACAACACAGCTGATCAGAACGCGCGCGACAACGCGCATTGAGTGACAAGCGCGCTGTGTACGGATAGAATCAGCGGAGCGGGGAGCGCTCTCTCTCCCCGCTCTGCTGATTCTGTCAGTTTACAGCGGTCGGCGCGGGCCACAAAATATTGCACTGAGGGCCGCAAATGGCCCGCGGGCCGCGAGTTTGAGACCCCTGGCCTAAGATATCAATACATTTGTGCTGCCTGTTACATTACAAACCACAGGAGAGGGCAGTTTCTTCAGCAGGATAGCGCTCCTACTCATACTTCAGCCTCCACATCAAAGTTTCTGAAAGCAAAGTAGGTCAAGGTAGTCCTGGATTGGCCATCCCAGTCACCAGACATGAACATTATTGAGCATGTCTGAGGTAAGATGAGGGAGGAGGCATTGAAGATGAATCCAAATAATCTTGAGGAACTCTGGTAGTCCTGCAAGAATGCGTTCTTTGCCATATCAGATGACTTTATTTATAAGTTATTTGAGTCATTGCAGAGATGTACTGTATGGATGCGGTCATCTAAGCTCATGGGAGTCATGCACAATATTATTTTCCCACTCCACCATGACTTTATATTCTATACTGCACATAATTACTGTTAAGTGACAGCACATTTGTCTAAGCAAAGTAGGACCTTACTGTCCTAATTAAATAATTAAAAATCCAGTCATAGTCATATTTATTTAACTAAAATAAGTGTAATAGAGGCCTTAGCTTTTTAACATAAGCCACTTGTGATACCAAATGATTAACTAGGACTCAAACCAGCGACCTTCTTGCTGTGAGGCTAACCACTAAGCCTCCGTACCGCCACAAATATTTATTTTGCAATACACACAAACACACACAAATCACACACAGCTAACCACACTCCTCCTCCCTCTCCTTCATAAAAACGTGCATGGACTTAATGCACACACAAAACAGCACACCATTGGTGAGTTAACTGATAGCTCTCTCCTCAGCAAGACTGTGTATTATTTTCAGTCTGAAATTATTCAATTATTAAGTATTCTGGCTCCGTCTGTCTGATTTTTGATTGTACGAGCAGCGGTATTCTATCGCCATCGCCGTTTCTCATTTCTGAATGTTCCGACTCTCTCCATAGCGGGACGCGGGCAGGCTTGGCTGTTGCCTGGGCAACAGTATGCGGCGAGCGAGGGAAGCTGATTAGAGATGCCAGCACAGTCCGAGGCTGGTGGGGTGATTGTAAAGCCATCTCTCTGTTTCTCTCGCTCTCGCTCTCCTCAGAGACAAGGCCATCAGGCAGGTTGGAGAAGAGCCAGCGTAAAGGTCCTCTCCTCGCTCACCAGATCCTGCTCAAGCGGTTCAAGCTAAAATCACTACAACATACTCGTCTTTCGCTTGGTTTCTTCTCTCCCGGGTCATTTGCAAGCACAGGGCCACAAATTCACTTACAGCACACATGCAGATTGTCCTAAGCCCTGTTTATGATGAGATTAATAACTCCTTGTAACTTTACTGAGATTTATAGTATAGACACTAATATAATCCAACATTCAGTTCATCATTTGTTGTATCTTGAGCATCTTTAGGCTGCATTTAAACTGCAGATCTTGATGGTCAATTCCGATTTTGTGACTGTATCCTGACCTGCTACACCATCTTTTAAAAATGACTCGTATCTGATTGTCTGTATTTACACTGCACATGGCAAAGATGCAATGACCAAAAAAAAAAAAAAAGTGGGCGCTGACTAACAGCTGAAATTAAATTGTTCACAGGGTTTCGTTTTTTTTTTTTTATTATTCTTTTTCACTTCGTTTCGTTTTACTATAGTTTATAGCAGAAAAGTTCCCATTTGGCCATTTTTTAATCTAGGCCTTTCTAGAAACATTACATTAAGATTAGAAACATTTTAGAAACATTACATAAAGACCAGTAAGTGTCTTAATGTAATGTTTATGGCGTGATTTACGCATGTGATATATGCCACAGTTTTATATTAGTTTGTATTGGTTATGTGGCAGTTGTTCTGCTCAGTCTCGCTCTCGTTAACATGCTTAAATACTTGTGCTACACGACAATATAAAAGCTTTTTTAGTCCCTGAGTATGATATTTTAGATTTGGGACTGAATTCTGTTCTGAAATGAAAGCGTCAGTTACGTCATTCGCTATGGTTTTTAATGACGTGCGCATTGACAGGTGAAAATCTGATCAGACACGAGTATGATCAAGGCCTGAATCTGATTTGAGTAAATCGGAATCCATGTGATTTTTTCCTGCTTACATGTACATGAGAAGAATCCGATCCGTGCCTCATGACAGAAAAATAGTCAGAATTGAGTCACTTGAACCATGCAGTGTAAATGCGGCCTTGGAGACATATTGAGTTACAAAAATGGAGATACAAAAATGAGTTGAACTTTGAATCTCAAGGACAAAAATGTCAAATGAAACAGCAGCATTTAATATCACTGCCATTTTAGCATAAATTAAGCTTTTATTTTATATGTATTTCTCCTTCTATTTTACATTAAAATACATTGGTTATTGTTAATACTGTTAATGGTAATATTTTTTATTTCCATATACAGTTGAAGTCAAAATGATTAGCCGCAGGACTTGACATTAACACCCGCCAACACGCCAAATGCATGTAGATTTTAGCTGTGGCAGGTTAGACAGTCAAACCCACTAGCCACTTTGACTGTTTAAAAATAATTTCGAAATTGCCAGTGCTAGCTTGTCACTGAAGATTAGAATTATAGTTTAGGACCATTTGTCAATTTGCTTGGAAATGTGATCTTAGAACTGAGAAGCAACCGAGAAGTAAGAAAACTGTTAAAATAACTGATCAGGCGAGCAAACGAGGCAGGTGAATACCGAATGAGAGGGTGATCACGCGCATGGTGAGACACAGACACAAAACAAGTATTAAATATTGGAAATGCAACTAATGCGACTGGTTCTGTTTGAAATAAACAAGACAAAAAGCAATGCTCGGGCACCCACTGTACTGCTGCTTTCAAGAGGTCAAGATTTGTTGTAAATTTGTAGCGGTTGCTGCTTTCGCTTTAACCATTCTTTGAACAGATTATTACTGGGCCTAAAGTTAACTGTGATCATGCCACCATGCATTCCTTTAATAAACCTAACATTGAATATATTAACTTCATATTTATCTCTCTAAATCCTGCCAATAAACCTTTGGTGCAGGTACTGTTAAAACAATAAATCCATAGTAAATCCGTCTTCTAACTTGATCCTTCATTGCACAGTGTTTCTCCCACATATCATTGCTGTTTCATCTGGTTTAAAACTAAATCACAAAAATCTTTGTGTTATTTTGCTAAACGCAGGTGCTTCTGACTGGAGACCTTTCCGTATGTAAACAAACCTAACCTCACACTGTGTTGCTGTTGTGCGCAATAAACAATTAATGGGCGCAAACAAACAGTGTTCGTTTATAAGTATAAACATTATCCCACAGTTTCAGAGAGAAGGCCTGAGGCTAGGCCATGGCGAAACTGACTGAGCTGTTTTGACTAAAAATAAATAAATAAATAAATAAATAAATAAATAAATAAATAAATAAATAAATAAATAAATAAATAAATGAATAAATAGTGATCATCCTTTAATTATCGCGCACTATGCTTTTCACCTGGTTTCTAGCTTACAGTTATTTTTAATATGGTTATAACATTGCTTTATGAAGAGAATAATTCTCCATTTATGTATAGTTAACTGGTGATCTGGGACCTTTAGCCTGGATGATGCTGTGCACAGTTTTCGATACATGACAATAATTTTTTAAATAAAATTTTAAAGAACATTTTTGTTGAATATAAAGTGTATGTATACTTATACTTACTTTGACACATTATTTAAAATTTCTGACAAGGAAATAATTAAAATGTTAAATTAATGAAGAGGCAATTGGACTTTAAATCAAGTAAGTTCACGCATATAAAATTTATTTTCCCAACAACAAAATTGTGGCTAGTGAAAATGGTGAGTGACTAGTAACGTTGGAAAACTATTAGTCACAATGGCGGGTGATCAAAAAAGTTCATGTCAATCCCTCCTGTGAAGTTTTAACTGTTTAAAAGTGCTGTTTAAAAGAGAAAGGACAATTTCACAGTATTTCCTATACATTTTATCTTCTTCTGGGGAAAGTAAGATAGTTGTTTATTTTAGTTTGGCTTGAATACAACAAGTTTTGATTTTTTTTTTTTCAACTATTCAACTAGGTCAATATTATTACCTCCTTAACTTTTTTTTCAGTTGGCTACAGAACAACTTTAAGGTGAATACTAGTATAAGTAGAAAAGTATGTAGCATAAAATAAGTATACAATTATTATTTACTGTCATCATGCCAAAGACAAAATAAATTAGTTATTAAAAATATTAGGTTTAAAATGCTTTAAAAAAATGCTCTCTCCAATAAACGATGATGATTCTCTGATGGCATTTTTTTTTTTTTTTTTTTTTTTTAGACTGTTGAATTAACTTCAATCTTTTCATTGGCTTTAAACCAAAAAAAAAAAAAAAAAAAAAAAAGTTGCAGCTCTTAATATAATCACCAGCCAACCAGCTTGTTTATTTTAATTACATAGGCCCATTTTTACTCACATTTGGCTCTGTGTGAGGGTCAATTTGGATCGTGCTCACACACCACTCCACATCCACTGCAAAAACATGAGCTAACTTGTACTGACTAAAGTACTAAATTACACTGAAAATCCTTTCTTTTTTTCATCTCTAAATCTTTTAAAGCTATGTTACTTATCAGCAATTACTGAGCTCAATTGGTAACCACAAAGTGTGCTACCAATTCCCCTGTGTCTAAGAAGAAATCTACAAAAAAAAAATGAAACCTTACAGGCTCATCTCACCAGAGAATCAATCATAACTGCATGTGCAACCATGTTTATTTCTTTGTGATTTCACTAAAAAAATAAAATGAGAATTACATTGTAATAGAAATATAATACTTCATTATCCATCATAAAAGCATAATAGACTTCCCCATCTACCATACCCTGGATTTGCAGATTCTAGAAGGATTTGGAGCTGTCACAATGTCTCTACGGTGTGTTCGATCAGGGATCAACAGTCCTGCAGAGGTAAGTGCTTGTGCTATTCGCTTACAGAAGCTTCACCTGAGATTGGCAGTCAGAAAGTTGACAAGAGATGCCAAGCAATGTCAGCAATGTCCTGAACTATGACAGTGCACTTTCCTAAATGTTGCAGAATGACCGTACATGCATTTGAGATCATGTATTGTGGGATTAACAATGTACAAGCTTTCTGTAAACCTTTGTCAGTTAATGAGGAGGTACATTTATGTACAACAATTGACTCCCAATATTCTTTTGATAAACACTTATGCCATTTTAATTGTCGATGACACTGAAAGAACACAATATGTGATGGGATTTCAGTTCTCCGGTCAATATCAACACAGGCACAAACTATTCAACAAATGTCAGGGGTTTTCGTAAAGTACAAACAAACCTGTAAAACAAGGAAATGCATTGCTAAAAAGGTGGACAATTTTCCATGTCAAACATAACACAGGGCTTGCTTCGCTGAACTTCATAGTACGTCCTTTACACTGCCAACAATGTATCATTTATCTCCCGTGGTCCAGACCAAATGAAGTGAATTACAGATGTGAAGCACCCAAAGTTGAGAATTCTTCAAATTTATGCAAATGAAAGGCAACTTTTACAAGCAACAGCCAAAAAGTGCATCAATAGAGCTCATGTGACCCTCTCTCAGCTCCTGCACCAGCTAGTTGTATTCTCCATGCTGCAGACCTACAAAGTCAAGTGCTTGCACCAGAAAAACTATGACACAGCACAGACCTTTTTTTCTGGTTCATCTTTGTAATTATGCATTCCATGTATGGATTTAATTTACATTTAGGGCTCTATTTTGACAGTCCATGCGCAGAGCGCAAAACGCAGGGCGCAAACGCTTTCAGGGCGTGTCAGAACGCATTTTTGCTAATTTAAGGACGGGAAAATCTGCTTTGCGCCATGGCGCATGGTCTAAAAGGGTTGAGTTTATTTTCTTAATGAGTTATAGGTGTGTTTTGAGAATAAACCAATTAGAGTCTCATCTCCCATTCCCTTTAAGAGCCAGCTGCGTCGCGCCATAAGCGCATTCGCTATTTACAGGACATAAAGTAAGTCTAAGTGGAAAAACTGAGTATTTCACTAGCAAACAGTTAACAGTTTTTTTAACAGAAAACTGTTAAACAGAGCATCTACTGCGTGAGAATGAGAGATAATGGATCTACTTTCACATTAGCTCTTGGATAGGGAAACCTTTACGCACATACATCAATTAGTCTATAAATAATTAATTGCATTTGTTAAGCGCAAATATTAAATATTATTAAAAATAAGCACAAAACTATTTCTAAATTCAGCTCTAATTTCCAGCAAATGAATAAATGAACAATAATAACGATTTGTGTTCAAAAACCTGAGTTATATCCTAAAATCCCCTTATGGTCTAAAACCTGACAGGTGGGCAAATCTAAGCTTGTTTTTAATAAAACAAATATAAATATGGATATAATAAATAATACTGCTAATAATAATAACATTATACAAAAGCAAATTGTTATGAATGAACTGAAAAAGCCTCCCGAGATGAAGAAGGCATAAAAGCAGTGATTTTTCATATTTGTGTAGGTTAGAAAATAATATGTTTTGTAATATTTTAATCCTTTATATTTTTATCCTATATCTATTCTTATTATATCCTATATATATATATCCTTAATATAGATTTTTTTCGTATGTAAAGATATTTGCTAATTGCTCTCTTGTGCTTATTAAGCAGTGTGTAAGCGAGGCACAACTCTGCGCCGGAGTTTAGACCGGGTTGGTTTTGGTCTAATGAAAAATCTATTTTACTTTCTTAAAAGAGCAACGCGCCAGCCGTGCGCCTCAGAACGCCTTCCTTTTTAGACCAGAATGCCTATGGACGCACATATGAGCGCTAATGCATTTGCTTTTTAAACAGCGTAGCGCAACGCCTCAAAACGACTCTTGCGCCAAGCTGAAACTACCAAACAAGTATTGCGCCGCGCCTTGCCCCACATTGTGCCGGGTCTACGATAGGGCCCTTAGTGTTTTAACTCAATGCAGGTGATATGATGACTCCTATGTTCAGTATTGGCTATGAAACACACCAGTCCTCAACTCTGATTGGTTAACAAATGATCCTCTAGAGAAGAAGAGACAAAGTGTCAAAAAGAAGAGGTGGAAGACGAGTGAATGAGCAAAAAATGTACACCATAACTCGGCTGTAAATAAATGATGGCATACATGAATAGAAATACAGAGTCTGACACCCACAGCAGTGCTTTATTGCTCTGTTCTCTCAGTCATCCTGCCTTTCTCTGACTTATTTCTCCTTCTTTTTACTTTTCCTAGTCTGCCTGAGAAAAGAGAACTATGGAGAACATCACTCTCTTTGTCTTAATCGATTGCAAGGGCACTTATTGAAGCGAATATATAATTAGCCTTTCAGTTAAATAAACTCAAACTGCCCAATGACACATAATGAGAGCACATGATAGGAAAAAAACAAAACAAAACAAAAAACTTATATTTTGTTAAGCATTGTACTCATTATACTGACTGAAGTCTGGGGTCATGTGGTTAATTTTGCTCGCTCACCCTCTTCTTCTCATTGATCTTTCTTTATCAGTTAAGCCGGTAACACAGACTCATTAGGACCATTCACTACTACACTGAGGTTAAAGCTAATTAAAGACTTGCAGTTTAACAATCTGCTGAGATTTTTGCTTCTTGTGCCACATAAGTAAATTCCAAAAACGAAATGGTGTGCTTTTCTTTAAAGAACAGGGTTTAGTAAAGATTCAGCAAGTGTTGTGCGTTGACCTTTAGCTAGAGCTGACATCCTGAGATTTCACCCTCCACATAGAAATTAGAGATCTTGCACATTTAACACACACACAAAGACGCACACAAGATTAAATATAGGATACACTAAAAAAAGTATTTCTATTTTTATTTAAGTAATCAGGTCTAATATCATATATTTGGACCACCAATGGATAAAAAAAATACTATTATTAAATAATGCTAACAAAAATCCTGATCCTACTCTTTTGATGTAATTGCAGTGAATAGCTACTAACATTTAAAACAATTCAAAACTATCAAACAATGACATGTACTGGCATGAGAAAGCTGTATCACTAAATATAAATCTTGTTTATTTCAGAAGTTAATATTTTATTTAGTAAAGATTCATTAAATTGATTTGTCACAAAGGTTTTCTTAAATATTACTAAATATTGCGATATTCTGCAATAGGCGGTTCTTTCTGATGTGGTGACCCCTGATTACGAAAGGGACTAAGCTGAAAAGAAAATAAATGAATGAAATGATATTTTGCAATATCAGAACTCGCACAGCCTCTTCACCCTTTTGTATTACTCCACCCACACGAGTGGCAAGCAGAGGACTACACAGTTATTGCAGCTGTTGGACAACATAATGTACCTTTGAGGCTTTTTTAATCGAGAATGTAATGGTTTAGATTGCAACTATGCAGTTTATTGTAAGGATAGTGTCTATTTCAAATATTTATAATTTTGGAGATTGAGCGCGTTGCTGGCCATCAGCTTGTCATAGTGGACAGAGCAAAGACGGTTGATGTTCCGCCACATGACCGCCACAGAAACTACATAAGAAGCCCTTTAGAGGAGAAAAACTGCATTTTAAGTTACATTCAAAGTCGATCTCAACCTCTTTGTAGTGCTGTATTTATACCAGTAATCTGGTAGTGTTTGCTTAGTTTAGTTTTGGATTTTTCAGGGGTTATCTATTGTGATCTACTGATTGCAAACAATGGGAACGAGACTGCTGGCACTGCATGCCGTTCAACCTTATAATCTTAAAATGTGAGCAAAATCAGCTGTTCTGTGATCACTTTAGACATTACGCTAGAGAATCATTCAAATATTCGCTCTAAAATTACATTAATGAAGTAGTAATGATTTCTGCTATTCTGACATCAGTTGCAGATGTGAATGAACAGTGCAAGAAAGTAGTTCCTCTAACAAAGGAATTTTTGAGACTTTTCGTGTTTGATTTTTATATAGACATTATATACATGTATAGGGTGTTCTAGGTGGTTGCTAAGGTGTTGCTAGGCAGTTGCTATGGTGTTCTAAGTGGTTGATAAGGTGTTGCTAGGGGGTTGCTAAGGTGTTCTGAGTGGTTGCTAGGCAGTTGCTAACATAAATTGGCAATGGTTCTAGTATGAATTTGCATTATGCTAGCATGTTTCTAGCATAAATTAGCTTGTTGTTAGCATGGTTTTAGAATAAATTAGCATGTTGCTTGCTTGTTTCTTATATAAACTAGCATGTTAGAATGAATTTAGTATAAATTAGCATATTGCTAGTATGTTTATAGTATGAATTATCATGTTTGATAGTATAATTAGTATGTTTCTTAGTATGATTCTTGTATGGATTAGTATATTGCTAGTATGATAGCAGTTTTTTTTTCTATGTCTAAGTCTATGGGACAATTGTCAGGATGCCGTGAGAAGTTGCTAGAGTGTGGCTAGTTGAAATGTCAACAGTGGTAGGCAGATTGGTATTCTGAGTTAATTGCGCCAACCTTAAGTCTGTAGGAGAGTCTGGCGCAAAGTTATGAGGTTCTAAAATTTGATCCAATGTTAAGTCAATGGGACTTTCCAAAATTTCCGGGTCAGTCTTCGGAAAACCATAAGTCAGATCAGTTGGAAAAGACATAGCAACCCGAGTCAGACCAGTCTGGAGGTCTGAAGTAAGTTTGGTGTTTGTAGCTTGAACGGTCTAGGAGGAGTTGCATATAGAAATTAGCCTGCACATGCAAGCATGGATGACAGTGCAAAGGGAGAGTATAACCTCACTAGCAAAAATGAAGACACATCTTATCTCTACAAGAGATGAAAAAGAGAAAAATAAAAAGATAAAACATGTTTGCATGGTTAATAATTAATTGCATATGGCATAATTCATCTTTAATGTGCATCACTGGGGGCTTGCTTCACCCACACACCCCCAGAGGCATAACAGGAAGGACATAAATGGCTCTGTGTGTGTGTGTGTGTGTGTGTGTGTGTGTGTGTGTGTGTGTGTGTGTGTGTGTGTGTGTGTGTGTGTGTGCATTATTAAACATTAACTTTATGAGTTAATAATCAGGATACACAGTAGAAGAACAGTCATAGAGGAAAAGCATTTCATTAGAACAACTCCCATTAAGTTATTTTCTGTGTAGCTATATGCTCTAGAGTGTATCAGATGAGGATTTGCGTCGTAGCAATGTGTTCTCAGGCTTGACAGGAATGGCAAATGATGGAGGAAATGGGGATGCGACGTAGGAAGTAAAGAACCGTCTGAAACAGACAGAAATTAGTAAATGAGGGTTATGGTCATAAAAAGGAGAATATTTGAAGCAAGTTTTTTCCTGACTGAGGCATCTGTAACATATTGAGAGGAGGGGCGTTTGGTTGGCAGTGCCGAATAAGAGTGATGAGGGAGCCAACATGGAGACCCTCCCCAACGACAGACACTAAATAAAAACATGCATGTGCGCTTTGAACTGACTCTTGGAAAAATTCACCATGGTTACCAGAAATTCTGCCAAAAATACCATTGTTACTATAGTAGCGCAGGAGGAAAAAAGTACAATATATTCATTCTTAAACCAGCACCAGGCTGATAGGCTGAAAATGCACAAGATCCCTCTAAATTTAGCCAACACACAGACTAAAATTAGCTAAGATTGCAGGGACTTGGAAGACAATGTTGGGCAATACAACTAACTAAATTAAAACAAGCAGTAAAAGCAAACTTATTGTGTTTATATCTTTCTGTCTGTCTGTCCGTCCGTCTGTCAATCCATCCATCCATCCATCCATCCATCCATCCATCCATTCATCCATCCATCCATCCATCCATACATCCATCCAAAGAACCAGTGTCATTTTCAGTTAAAATCACATTGGTAGACACAAGTGTTAAGCAAATAAAGCTACTGCTCAGCAACACCTTAAGAACCACTATTGTTGGTTATACCTCATGGCCACCCATGAACTGTTGGCAAAATGGGATGTCATCTGACTGGCTGAATTCTATATGGTAAAGAAACGTATGTCACATTTTAAAATAGATGGACACGAAACAGTTGTGGTACCAAATCCCTTTATTGGCTTCATATTAGGGCTGTACAAAATTGGAAAAATCAGACATTGCAATATTTGTTGTTTTGGCAATATTTATTGCAATTTGAATATAATCATTTAACCAGAAGACTTAAATAGTTCAATTTGGAAAGAACCCATGAATTTAAATTGATTAGGATGACTTTAAAGGCTGATAACCTGCATACGTGTATTTTTATTATTTATTTTTTTTTTTGGTGTATTTGTAACTGTATTTGAGTATCCATTGAATAATCAAATGAAAGCAAATAAAATGGCAGGTAACACTGTTTTGATGGCCTATTTGAGTATTAGTAGACTGTCTGCTTAATATCTGTTGATACTGCTTCTTCAACAGACATGCAACTGACTATAAGAAACTTTGCAAGTACATGTCAATCTACGCTAACCGTAACCCCGACCTAACAGCCTACATATAATCTAATGAAAATTAGTTGCCATGTAGCTGCAATGTAACTTAAACTCAACAAACAGACCTTCAAAATAAAATGGACCAAATGGCATTGTCTTCATTGTATAAAAGTAAAATGCTATACATTTTCATTGTTCTAATTTCTTGCACACAAATTATTTAAAGGCTTTAACAACAAATATCAGCCCTCTTTCACTTTTTTAAGGCATTTAAATTTCCTGAGGAATGAATAAACTGGAACTGAATTTGACATTGCAGATCCTGCGATGTGATTATTGTGAAACATTGCGATATCGATGCTGAATTGATATATTGTGCAGCCCTACTTCATATTTACAAATGTTTACAATTAGTCTGTTTAACCATAAATTAAAATGTGTGTTTCACAACATTCTAAATCATTGGTCTGTTATTGTATAAATACTGACTTTCAGATGCTGATCACAGTGAGCTTTGACTGGTTAATTTACATGTCGGTGGTGGGTGGTGCTTTAGCAAGGAAAGTTGTGATGAAATCACTAGGCTGAAGCCTAAAGTTTGGCTCTATGGGACTAAAGGACAACTAACAATGTCTTAAAATTCCCAAGGGAACGCCATTGTAGTCTCTCACAGACAAATGCTGCACAAACATAGCATCTTAAAACTGTAGGAATCTAGTCATTTATTGCCATAACTGCCATGGCCCTGAAATTAATTCGGACAGTTTTGGGCACTTTAGTCCCAGTTAAAATGTCTGAATGTTATTGCATTTGAGAACAAAACAGCTAAGCAAGCAGCATGTGTAAACAACTGATGGCATTCTCAGTACTAACGGGTTCGCAATTATACAACCGGTCTCAGGGTAGTTGTTAACAGACATATAAAAAGTCCAAAAAGGCACATTATTATTTTACAGTAACTGCTGTTTTGGAGCTGCTTTTTTAGCAGTTACCATGGTTACCATAGTAAATGTCTGAAAGGCTAATCTTTTTTCAATAGATTTTATGATGACAGAATGAAATAGCAAGCCAACAGAAATGAAAAGCACAAAAAGGCAATAAATTTCACTGCAAAGCTTTAGTCGTGTCAGGAGGTTATGAGGACATATGTGCCATGGCTGCTCAGAAGAGAGAACTGCAGCTGCTGGTAGTTTGCTGGTTCCTGCACTCAGTAATCCAGGTCAGAACCGGCTTCAGTGGGCACAGCGGGTCGAACATGGTTCTGGCCCTCTCAGAAATTGATCTCGGCATGTCAGTCTGATGGAATGGAGCTGAAAGCTGATACGCCGCACTGTGAGTCCTGCCGATGCAATCTTCTCTCTGACCTTCTCACCGAGCCAGAATGTACAGTCTGGCTGTATGTATACGTCTATGTGTATGCCCTACAGCTGTTATTGATATCACGATTCAACTTTACCCGACTTGTCACAGGTAATACTCTTTCAGACAGATTGATTCAGCAATTTAATTCCTTCTTGAACAACTTCTACTTCCTGATGACATCACAAAGCCATGGGTGCAGTTGCATAATTGTGACTAATAACTTTGCTTATGTTTACATATGAAATTTTCTAAAGTCTAATGGTGTGGTTGAAAAACAAAACAAAACAATAAAAAATAAAGTAAATTAAAATGTAAAAAACAAAATAAATAAATAATAAAAATGAAATAAATAAAAAAACAATTAAACAAATAAAAAATAATAATTTAATTAAATCTTAAAAACAAAATAAAAAATAAAGTAAAAATAAATAAATAAATTAAATTAAATTAAAAAATGAAATTAAATAAATAAATAAAATAATAAAATAAAAAATAAAAAATACAATTAAAAATAAAAAACAATAAAACAATAAAAAAGTAAACTAAAATAAACTAAAATAAAACCCAAAAATAAAATAATATAAAATAAAATATAATAAAATAAAACAAAAAATAAAATAAAATAAATTAAAATAAAAGCTCCATACCAGAGACTAGTCAGAGTCAGTGTGGTGAGACCTCAGATCCACCAGCAGGTGTGTGTGTGTGTGTGTGTGTGTGTGTGTGTGTGTGTGTGTGTGTGTGTGTGTGTGTGTGTGTGTGGACCCCGACCCCCTGAAATAGCAGTGGCCACCCCCTGTAAAAAAATGGTAGCTCTGCCACTGACAGTTCGCCGTTTAATATCACAAATAGGTGTTCTTTGAATATATCAAATATATCGTTTCTTTAAATAGCCCACCAGAGTTTACTATAGTTCAGAATCTAATCATTATCCATAAAAAATACTAACTTATACTGTACGTAAATTAAAATGTAATTGAATTCAGTTTATGAATTCGAGTCACCGAAGCATATATATATATATATATATATATATATATATATATATATATATATATATATATATATATGTATGTATGTATATACAACCAAATTACTGAAAAAACTACCTTCCAATAGTCAAAGTATAATTTGCACACGGTTGATGTATGTCTACTGAAATGCAACCATGGTTTACAAGCAAATATGCCATTACAGAATGCAAATGTGTTTTCAAGATATGAAGTTATGAAGTGCAATGCAGTGCCACGACGGCTCTCCTCAACGCCCTCACACTGACAAAACCCACACAAACACACAACTGCTGATGTGTATCATTAGAGCCAGTGCTGAGGCTGGTCTTTGAGGGTGCTCTGCTCGGGCTAGCTGGAAAGCCTAATGAGCTAGCAAATAACTGCAGAGACCAAGGAAACACACAAAAGCTGCACAGACACACACACACACACTCGTTGCTTAAAGAACTACAACGCGTGCATTCGCGCCCGTGCGTGGTGGTCTGCGCGCCTCACACGGCGTCTAAGAGAATCAGAAGAGACAGAGGTGTTTATCTGCTCTTCCCTCCGCTGCACATGGCCAAATAAAAACCAGAGAAGAAAGTTTCCTATTCTATAAAAGCGCTTTAGATCAATTGCGAGCATCCAGCCCACATCAAAAGCTGCTTTGCGCAGAGAAACAAAAAAAAGGGGGGGGGAGAAAGCAAGAAATGGGAGGAGGGAACGAAAAGCACGAGGGGAGACTACAATTTGGGAGCACACACACACACAAACACAAATGCTGCTTTCAATCTGCTGTTAGGCTTAAATACGAGTGACAGAGAAGTAAATGCAAAGTTGTGTCCAACAGAAACTGTTTGATCAAAAGGAATTGAGGAAGAAGATGGGAACTTTTATTTTGTAGCATGTGCTTGCTTGTTTCATTTAAATGAGTGGATATCACTGCTAAATATTATAATATTAAAGACAAATCTTTCAATGCACCAGAGGGGTAAAAAATACTGATGTTTTGAGTACTGTTGCTAGGAAACCATCTGTATTCCTGTTTTCACAAGACTGTCAAACACTCGCAATCACAGATTTCGAAGACATTCACCTCGAGTCCTATACATCATGCTATAATAGCGCTTCAGTGACAGTGATTATAAAGCTCAGGGGTGATAGAAAGACAACTGCACTTACCTTATGTTTTGATCATTCAGACAGCAGCATGTAAGAAAGAGCAGGAAAAAAGACACGTATTAGTTGGAGTGCTCGTCAAACATATAATTTACAGTACAATAATAATAAAGAAGAAAAGAAAAGAAGAGAAAACTGATGTCAGATGATTATTTCATTTCCAATGTCTCGTATTGAATGTTTTTGTTGTTCTTTTTGGTATTCTATGCATGCCTTTATAAAGTTTGTGAAGTGTTTTAGATCGAAAAGAGCCACACAGTGGTGTAAAGTAACATATTACAAACTACTGTAATTGAGTATTTTTTTCTCAGAAATTGTAATTATTGTAAGTAGTTTTAATAATGTGTACTTTTAGGGTGCTTTCACACCTAGACTTTTGTTTCAGAACCTGTCTCTGCACAGATATGTGAAACCAGCAATTGCGCTCGGATCTGCGCCATGGGATCGCCTGAATCAGGTGGTCTCGGCTCGATTGAAACAAAGTCTGGAGCAGATCGATTGTAGTGAGAAAGCGATACGATCCGAGCCCGGCTATATCACAGTGTTTTATGAATACGTAATAGGTATACGGCTATATGAAGAGAGAATTATGAGTAGGGCGCGAAGTCATTCCAGACATCCCAAGTCCGGGAGGAAGTTCCGGGAGTCTCCCGTAAATGCTGAGAGACGCTGGCTAGACATTGAATCTTAGTCACCTGACATTACAACCTAAATCTTGCCTAATATTAATGTCTTATGACGTTCTGTGCCAGCTGGGCAATAACTAAATGCACTACAGAATGTTATGCTTACACACATCCACAAATTACATGTAAATGTGTCAGCTTTTTACAGCGTTATACTCACTACTTAGTGTACCACTCTTGAGTACTTTTGAAAGGGCTACTTTTCACTCATACTTTGAGTAATATTTATAACAGATACTTTTACTCTATTTGCACTACATTTTAGGCAAGCAATGGTACTTTTAATTAAGTATGACTTTTCAGTACTTTTCCACCACTGGAGTCACAATGCGACCCGACAGCATATATTATAAAAGAAAGGTCAGGCTTAGTTTTAGAAAATTCACTGCAAACAACTAAAAAAAAAACTAAATAATCAACTTCATAAGCTGAAAATAAATAAATTAATAATAATATTAATAATAATAATAATAATAATAATAATAAATTATCATTTTAGCGTACAAAATGATATTGTTGAAAACAAGAAAAGAAAAGACAAGAAAAGAAAAAAAGAGAAAAAAAAACTGATGTCAGATGATTATTTCATATCCAGTGCCTGATGTTTTTTTTTTTTTTTTGTCTTCTGTGCACGCTTTTGTAAAGTTTGTGAAGCGTTTTAGATCGGAATGAGTCACAATGCATGATTAGTCAACTAATTACCACCAAACAGCCTACAACTCGATTATTAACTCCGAAATTTTGTCATTTTTTAGGTTCTTTAATTAGCAATCTGTCAGCACTCTCTGTGCAAAACCATTTCCAGCTTTGATGAGAAAAACAGATTTAATAAAAACTATGACTTAATAGCTTCACATCTTATCATGAGTTTATATCCAACAGTGTGACTTTCTATAGAATACATATAAACTATAGAGCGTGACCTACTAAGATGTGCATCACCAGTTAACATGCACACTAAATTTTGTCACATCTCCTGTTGTTTTTTTAAGAACCCCACCTTGACTGCAGCATTATATTAACACAGCACGCCATCAATTAACCATCATAATAATAACAATTAAAAAAAATGTGTGTCAGGACTCATCTACCCCACTGTTAACGATCAAAAATGCATCTTATGAAAAACACAGTACTTTTAAATCTTTAGGTTAAAATTAAATCACACTGAACTCTTTTCAGCCACACAGACAGCACCCATACGAAGGCATAATAATAAGGATTAAACTTAAGTATGTCTTATACACTCTAACCGGCCACTTTATTAGGTACACCTTACTAGGACCAGGTAGAACCCCCTTTTGCATTCAGAATTGCCTTAATCCTTTGTGCAATTTCGATGAGCCTGTGCTAATTGTAATCTCAGTTTGCTGTTCTTAGCTGACAGGAGTGCCACCCGGTATGGTCTTCTGCTGCTGTAGCCCATCTGCCTCAAGGTTCAACATGTTGTGCATTTAAAGAGGCTCTTCTGATGAGTGGTTATTTGAGTTACTGTTCCCTTTCTATCAGCTCGAATAGTAAAATGGTAGTTGGTGATAATCCCAGTAGATCAGCAGTTTCTGAAATACTCAAACCAGCCGCAGCAGATCGTCCTGACCATGTCTACATGCCTAAATGCATTTAGTTGCTGCAATGTGATTGGCTAATCAGAAATTAGTGTTAACAAGCAGTTAGACAGGTATACCTAATAAAGTGGCCAGTAAAAAAACATAGTACTTCGAAATCTTTAGTATAAACTGAAATCACACGGAGTGCTTCACAGCCCCACAAACAGCACCCACATGAAGAAGTAGCAGATTTCTTTTCCTTTGACAAATGCACATGCGTTAACATATCGTCCAACCCTCACGGGCCGCAATCCCTCCCATAAATCATCATTATCTAGCAACAGGAGCCTTTAATGCTCGATTAATAAAAACTCCCAGCCCTGGACTCGGCCAACACAGCTCATCCTTATGTTTCTGTAATGTACTTACAGCTGAACCCAAGCATAATATGTTTGGGTTAATTGTTCTGGGACGTGAGCAAGTAACTTTAGCTTAACGGGGTGGCGTTTTAAATCTGGGAAACTGTTTTAAATGCAAAAGCGAAGGCCAGATTTGTCTTTAGGGAGGTAACATGACACTTGTTGCCTGAAGCTGCGTGGAGCCCTGAAAGCGATCCCAAGGTTTACGACGGGCCATTACAGTTTTTTAGATAGTTTAATTCTAAGTTGGTCTCTAACCTTCTAACTGCTTTTTATATATCGGGCAGAAATCAATGGAGGGCTAAGTTGCTGGCCTTTGAGCAGCCAGACGAGGCGGATCAGAGGCCGACAATAAAAAAAAAAACAGTCTTTCAAGGCAGCCTTGAAGAGAAAAGCGAAAGGGGTAACTCTTTCCTCTCAACACTTTTTATGTTTTTGAGCTCTCATAGTGCTTTATGACTATTTCATCTTTATTTATGATATGTAAGGCGAGTTTGTGTGTGGGAACTGGTCACCCATTCGGCTTTGTTCATTACCCTGCACAGCAAAAATGAGCCGAGGGGAGTTTGACGGAGTGTTTGTGATGCTGTTGTGATTCATGAATATTTCCACGATTTTAAGAAGCTCGCTTTGCTGCTGCATTGCAGATAAAACGAGTTGCTTTCCCGTTCTCTTTATATGCCTGAGAGCTGGGAGAAAGAGAGACATCCATGCATTTTTTGTGCTTATCAAGGTTTCTAATGTTCTGAACAGAATGCAAAGCATCTCGATTTTAATATTCTAAAAGAAAGGCCACGCTTACTTTCAGAGAATTTGCTGCAAACAACTAAACAAACACTAAATAATCAACTCCGTGAGCTGAAAATAAATAATAATAATAATAATACAAAGATCAAATCGGCAAGCGTTGCTTATTTTAAGCCTCATTTCAGTGTACAAACTGATCTCCGCTAAATATTTACAGATATTTTACATCACATAAACATGTGATCAATGTTGTTTGACATCTATCGATGAATATTCTTAAACATCTGCTAGTATATCAATCTTTTAGATTAAAAAAGAATATTTTGTATGTGTTTTTGTAGAATAATTCCATGAAAAACATCTTAACGTAAGCAGATTCACAAACATCACTTGATGTAGATGAAGAAAACATCTGCTATATGCTGGTCTAACATCCATCAAACAACATTTTGATTGACATATAGATGCATATAAAAGGAATGTGCTGCTTACGTGCTGTAGAATAAGTAAATCATTAGCATGGTAAATAACCAGCGGTGCATATGTGAATCATTTGAGACACTGTGAAAACATCTGGACAATGTCTGATTAGAAACATTCTGCAGATCAAATCTATCCGATCAAATATGGACTACTGAAGTGTACTGTATGTGATATTTTAAACATTATTTGTGCTCAAGACACTTAAAAAGAGCTGATTCATTTTCATTTAGTAACAAATGATAAATGTCAAACAAACATCTGCTATATGTCTTTGTAGTGTCTCTGTATTGGTAGGAAAACTACCTCACGCATTTAAATTTCAAATACCACCTGACCATGATGTCTAAATAATAGTACTGCCTATTTTTTTTTTTTTTTTTTTTTTGCATAACTGTTATCTAACTGCTAGAGAGGGGAAAAATTAAATGATAAAAAAGGCTAGAAAACAAAGCAAAACGCCACCAAAACAGCCATCAATGGACAAGACTTAACAAAATATAGCTGGTACTAAGGCTGAAATACGAGGCTGACAGCCAGTATATTACTAATGCAACATCAATGTTCAAAAAGTGGAAAGTGTTTCCTTTGTGTTTTGAAAAGTTCAGCATACTAATTTTAATCAAAATTATCCCCTTTTTTGGAGCTTACACAGAGACATTTCATAATGTCACTGCAGTATAAATCAATAGCCAAAATTATATCATGTACAACAGTGTTGTGTAATTTATAGGGACATACCAAATTTTAGGCCACCGTAAATTGCTAGATACAATTATATATATATATATATATATATATATATATATATATATATATATATATATATATATATATATATATATATATATATATATATATATATATATATATATATATATATATATATTAGGGATGCCACTGTTCTCAATATAATATTGAACCGTACAGTACGACCTCCACGATTCAATACGTGCTTGTGAATTGCAGTTTTCTTGGTTAAATAATTTATGTGCATTTTATATCTCCCCGAATTGACTGTGTGCGCCTGTAAGTCTATAAGCTGAGATGAGGAAACTCCTCCCCGTGAGTAAATTTTCAATCACTATGCTCTTAAGTTAGGGGGCGCTTGACCATCATTCCACACTTTAACATTGCGAGCGGCGTTGAAGTGAGGTTGAGGCAAAAGTTCAAGGAAGCGCCGGCGAAGTAAGGCAACAGTATGAGGAAGCGCTTGCGTCTTTTAAATCTGCAGTGTGAGGACATTTAGATTTTGCTGGTAAGTAAAATGCAAAAAAAAAAAAAAAAAAAACAGTAAACAAAAAATAACTGTGAACATCTGCAGCGCCATCACCCAGCAATATCACTGTCTAAAGGCAGGATAGCAAAGAACGTAATAAAAAATGATGTCTGCAAAACTTATTTGTGTTGAATTTAAACAAATTAAATTTTATAAAATTCAGCTTAATTTGTTTGTGTAAATTCACCCCAAATAAATTGTTTACAGCCACTTAGCGTTAAAAAAAAGTAAATCCAAGGAATCATCTCTGAATATTTTTCAGTGTTCTTTCTTTCTTTCTTTCTTTCTTTCTTTCTTTCTTCCTTTCTTCCTTTCTTCCTTCCTTCCTTCCTTCCTTACTTCCTTTCTTTCTTTCTTCTTTTCTTTGATGGAAAACTGAGCATGTGAAACTGACTGAGAAGTAAACAGTAAAAACCTACAACCTCTCGATCTGTAATTAAAAAAAAAAAAAAACTCCCAGCAGACCTGAGCATCACACAGCAAAAAACAGACCAGAAGTAAAAAATCCAAAAATAAAGTACCCTAAATTACCAATAAGCAATGCTAATTTTTCCACATGGCTGCTATCATTACCATGACTACTGACAACTAGATTCTTTCTTCCTTCCTTTTCTTTCTTTCTTTCTTTCTTTCTTTCTTTTTCCTTTGAGTTTGGGCCCAAAGTGTTAATATCTGTGCATGCCTACTAAAAGCCCAGAAGAAAAAAAAAAAAAAAAAAAAAGAGAAACGTGAAACTGACTAAGAAGCAAACAGCAATCTCCATAAAGCATTACATCTCTCCATCTGTAATGAAACCAAAACTCCCAGCAGACCTGAGCAAACTCCCAGCAGGAAACAGACCAGAAGTAAAAAAAATCCAAATATAAAATACCCCAAATTACCAATAAGCAATGCTACTTATTTCTTACTTCTGGAAAACAGCTGACAACTAAATTCTTCTAAGAAAATAAAAAAAAATGAGTATACACTTTCTCAGAAACACAAGTCTTCGTACAAACAAGATCCTTGCTATGAAGCTTCCGAATGATTAAGTTTTCCGCAAAGGTAGACAACCAATCATAAACAAACAATACTATAAAACGAGAGTCATTCATAGCTTTTAAAAAAAAAAAAAGAGGAGCTGAATATATATGGTTGTGTGTGAGCAAATCCCTGAGGATCCGGAACTCCAAGTTAAAGCATATTAGTCCAATTCCATCAATTAGTTAAGTGACTTGCATATGCACTCCAGTGTTACTGCTGCGCTGTACAGATTTGGTGTGGGTGTTATCAGCAGCATAGATTTCTCAGAAGCACTTCAAAAGCAACAGTCATAGACTAACAGAGAGAGAGAGAGAGAGAGAGAGAGAGAGAGAGAGAGAGAGAGGGTTATTCATAATGGCACAAATGATCTCCAGGGCATTTAGCAGACCACAGTCATACTATTTATTGCTATGAACTGTATGTATCACAACACGGTTATTCATGACAGGAGTGGGCAACACTGCAGGCACAACTAATCAAATCCCGTCTTGACCGTCTCTGACATATATGTTTTTGAGTCATGTTCCAGGGGCTTAGCAAACAGCTGACAGGCACACGGTGACGTCTGATCAGACATTAGCGTGCATTAGCTTAGCAAAGCGTGTCATAATGTCATTTCATCTGAGCTAGTTCTTCGAGCTGAAGCTGATCCCCCATTTCTCCTTTCCCATTACCGGTCACGTAATAAGAGATTGCGTTCAATTGGTGAGAAGGGCCGAGGACGAAAATCAAATCGAATTCAATCGGATTAGATCAAATCAGTCAAATAAATGGTGCTCTGGAGCGCGCATCACCTGAGGGATTAAAGCGAATCGGTTCTTATGTGTTCAATTGCTCTTCAAGTCAACGAACAATCGGCACAGAAGCAGTGCTGGAATCTGAAGGCTGATGGAGGCGGGAAGTTAACTAGCGCTAATGTTGAGCAATTGTTAACAATGATAGGAGAAGGGTTCACCATAGGGGGAAGACAGGAGTGTAAATAAATAGTTTGCCCATGCTGTTATTATTAGCTAACTCAGATTCCGAGCTACTAACATGCTGTTACATGTTTCAGTGCAATGATCTATTTATGTTGACTTCTGAACCAATTACAAAAAACTTTATGCTCATATACTGTAAGATTTATATAATGCAGCTAGCAAGCATTTCACTTCCTTCCTTTCTTCTTTAATTATTTCTTCCCTTGTACTTTATTTTCCTACCTTCTTTCCTCCCTTCCTTGTTTTTTTCTTACTTTATCGTCCATCCGTAGTTCTTTCTTTCTTTCTTTCTTTCTTTCTTTCTTTTTTTCTTTCTTTCTTCATTTTTAACTGTATTTTTACTACTTCTTTCCTTCCTTCATTTATTCCTTCCTTCCTTGCTTCTTTCCTTCCTTCCTTCCTTTTTAACTTCATTTTTCTTCCATCCTACTTTCCTGCCTTATATTCTACCTATTTATTTCCTTTCTTCCTTTCTTCCTTCATTCCTTCCTGCTACTTAACTTTATTTTAGTTCCTTTTTCTCTGTCCTTCCTTCCTTCTTATCTCCCGTCCTTGCTTTTTTCTTTTTTTCCTTTTGTCCTTCTTTTCTTTCTTTATTTTCCTTCCTTCCTTCTCTTTCTTTCTTTCTTTCTTTCTCTTCCTTCCTGTCTTTCTTTCTCTCTTCCTTACTTTTTTTTCTTTCTTTCCTCTTCTCCTTTTTCCTGTTTTTTTTTCTCTTTGCGTTGTTTGCTTTTCTTTTTTCTGTTTTTTTCTTTCCCTTCCTTCCTTCCTTTCTTCCTTCAATCCTTCCTTCTTTCATCCCTTCCTTCTTTCCTTCATCCCTTCCTTTCTTCCTTCCTTCTATCCTTTATTCCTTCCTTGCTTCCTTTTCCTTCATAACATAAATAAAGACAGAAATACTGTAAAACTTTGTAAGTGTATCAATGAAAAGTAACTGTCATCTGATTGTGGACATTTTCATATGCAATGTGTTACTACAAATACTTGATTTCTGGAATCTGATGCCTTAAGAGAATACGAATATAAATTAGATAAATAATCAACATTTAAATAAACATTTAAAATTTTAAATAAACTACAACTTTTCCTTCAACAAACTACTTATTTTCCTACTTATACATAAGCATTAATGCAGATGTAGTAGTTCATGTCATATATGGGATTGCATTAAGTGCTTATAAAATACTAACAAAGTCAATATGCAAGCTATTAAACAAACTGAAAAAATAAATACTTCTTACTAAGTGATGCAAACAATTTAACAGACAAA
The DNA here is from genome assembly GCF_052040795.2 of Danio rerio. Lineage (NCBI taxonomy): Eukaryota > Metazoa > Chordata > Actinopteri > Cypriniformes > Danionidae > Danio > Danio rerio. The sequence goes on along the minus strand of NC_141021.1, from coordinate 45,157,650 downwards.
TAAACAAACAAACAAACAAACACATACATAAATAAATGAAAAAATATTTCTAGTTCATTTACGATTGTATTATAGCTTTATGTAGACTCCATTGCACAACCTAGTCCATTACTTAATAGGTGTAGTGTTGAAGAATGGTAAACAATTTTGTCAAGCTGTGCAGTGGCGCCGGTGTGCTGATTGCACACTATAATTACAGCCCAACCACAAAGTTGCACTTCAGAGTTGATTTCTTGAAGCACACTTAGAGCAGCCCGCTTCTGACTCAGAAACATTGGATTACACACTCAGTTCGGAGCATGGTAGCCTATCAATAATGCAACCACGGCTGTTTCAAAAGGCTCCAAGACACATAAAGTTGAAGACTGGCAACATTACCTTTTTTTTCCAAACTCTATTCAGTATTTATAGAGCTGAATTGTTCAACAAAGGGAGTATATTAACTCATGCATGTTCGTTTTTATCCTGTCTGAAATGCCAGTCAAGAAACTGTGGACTTTCTAAACACTTTCCAAAACAAGTTATCTGAGCTACTGGAAAATAATAAAAATAAATAAACAAACAAATAAATTAATTAATAAATAAATAAATAAATAAATAAAATAATTATTTTGAATTATTTTTATTTTGTAATACACTAATATGTCAATACAAATAAATGCATAAAGACTAATATAAAAAGTATGTATTCATTAATTTATTTAAAAAACAAAAAGTGAATCAATAATTTTAATAATTTAATTAAAAACAAATAAACAATCTGGTTAATTTAAAGCTAAACAAAACTAATATAAAAAGCTGTCAAGGAACAAAGAATATAGCACATGAAAACAATACAAATATGAAAGAAATTAATTATTGTATACAGATAATAAAGTTAATGTATTGTATTTTATGTTAAATGAATAGTAAATATATAATTTTATGATAAGAAATCAAGTGATTTTATAGATCAGCAGGCATTAAAAAGTGTACAAAAATAAACAAATAAAGCTTAAAACAATACAACAAAATAAAAATATGTATTGTTTTAATAGTCCTGTATGGTTGCGGGGTCGGCTCTTTGGAACAAGTCCTCCATTTAGACTTGTCCATATGATAATGACTTTTTTACACATTCCGGCCGGCCTGTCACCTGGGCCTGTCACCCTCATACACTCATACACTACGGACAATTTAGCCTATGCAATTCACCTATAGCATGTCTTTGGACTGTGGGGGAAACTGGAGCACCCAGAGGAAACCCACGCAAACGCAGGGAGAACATGCAAACTCCTGACAGAAATGCCAACTGAGCCGAGGTTCGAACCAGCGACCCAGCGACCTTCTTGCTGTGAGGCAACAGCACTGCCTACAAATAAATGAATAAAGATTAATATGAATTTATTTAAAATCAAAAAGTGACTAATCTAAATATTTAGCAAGACATAAAAATAAACTAACAATAATATTTTAATAAAATAAAATAAATAAATGTATTTTGGAATTTTTTTTTTTGTTAATACATTAATATGTCAATACTAATAAATAAATAAATAAAGACTAATATAAATGGTCTGTTTTTGTTTATTATTTTTAAATAAAAAGTAACCAATTAAAATTTTTATTTAAATATTTTAAAAATTATTTTAAACTAAATAATAAACAGTTTGGTTCATTTCAAGCAAAACAAACTTAAAAATGCATAAAAAGCAGTCAAAAAATAAAGAATATAAACTAACTGTACTTTTTTATTTTTAATTATTATTAAATATATAATACAAAAATAAGCAATCAGGTAATTGTATTGATCAACAGGTATTAAAAAACATTAAAAAAACAAATAAAATAAAATAAATTATTAAAATAAAATAAAATTATGTTTTTTGTAATACACTAATATATTAAATAGTATTAAATGAATAAAGACTAATATTTTAACACTAATAATTTATTAATTTTAAATAAAAAGTAACTAATTTAAATATTAAGCTTAAACTGAATAAACTTAATACTATTTTATAAAATAAAATAATAATAAAAAATGTATTTTGTAATACACTAATATGTTAATAGTAATAAATTAATAAAGACATGGTCTGTGTTCAATAATGTATTAATTTATTTAAAATAAAAAGTAACTAATTGAAAAATTAAGCTAAAAAGTAATAAATTATTAATATGATTTAAAAAATAATAAATAAAATAAAATAAAATAAAATTAAGTAAAATTAAATTAAATTAAATTAAATTAAATTAAATTAAATTAAATTAAATTAAATTAAATTAAATTAAATGAAATTAAATTAAATTAAATTAAATTAAATTAAATTAAATTAAATTTGTTAGTTTGGTGCAAAAATCTTCTAGTCTTGTTTTTTTTTTTTTTTCTCTCCAAAATAATTTTTTGTGACTCATATGTTTGCATTACAGCATAAGATCCTCTTCGGCCTTGTTGTGAGACAGTAAACAAACTCATCAACATGCAGGCCAAACAGCCTAGGCTATGTATACTAGCTTTGCTAATTAAAAATGGAAGGCCACATCTATCCACATGAGCAGTTTGTTCTTAATTGCAGTGAACGCGAGCATGAAGCCAAGGAGAGAAGTGCAGATAGAGGCGTGACACTAATTGCTAAGCCTTGCAACTATAAACGAACAATAAATACATGGGCGAATGCTAAACAGTCTGAAAACACTCTTTCTGACAGCTCATCATATTGGGATGTATAGGAGAAAACTAAAAGTAATGAGCTGATAGTAGACTGGAGGAAATGAGTATCTTAAAAGTACATAATAACGTATGTTGTTTCGTTTTAAATTAAATAAAATGTGTAGCTGTGTACTGAATTAATTAGATGGTTCCCTTAAACGGAAGTATTATGATTTGAAATATATAGAAATAAAATAATTAATTAACAAGTTAATAGTTGAATTCAATTATTTAGTATTTGTCAAAATACATGGTACATTAAAACCCTTGAATCAAGTACTACTAAATAAACAAATAACATATTGAATTTACATATAATTCTCAGCTTATTTGTATTGGATTAACCACCCATGAGTTTGAATAAAAAGTCATATATTTTTTTTTATCGTTCAAAAGATCTGGGGCCTCATGTATCAACGCTGCGTACGCACAAAAACTTTGCGTACGCCAGGTTTCACGCTCAGAATCGCTCACGTTTGGATTTACTAACAATGAACTGAACGTGGGAATGTGCGCAGGTTCACGGCAGCTTTCTGGCAGGCGTACGCACATTTTTTGTGCGTGTCTGTTTTATTTCCATTGGCGACTCCTAGAGGCAGTTGTGTTAAATTCCTCTCTACAAAGTGTCTGAGCCTTGCAATGGCAGCTGTATGAGACGGGTTCAGCAGGTATATAAGGTTTCCATACCATACATTTGACCAGCCAAACATTAAAGCACAATTTGCAGCAGTCGCCTGTTTTCCCAATGTAATCTGAGCGATCCACCGCACGCACATTGCTATAAAGACACTATCTGAAGATGAATTTGCATGCGTGAATCAGAAACATTTCCATTCAATAAATGTGCAAATAAAATATGATGCTTATTGATATGAACTTATTGATGATTCCTACTTGTCTTTCTCGTGATAAATAGTGGGCAAAATCTGATATGTTGCGGGGGAAAAAACAAGAAAGAAATCATCAGACGCTGGATTCGAGCCGAGTTCATGCTCGAACGGAACTATTCATGATCACATGCGTCTTACAAGGTGCGCCACTGAGACTGGTAAGGGTACCGCAACATTTTACAGATATAAACCACACTATTTCTATCTTTGATGCACTCAGTGCGATGTTCAGACCCAACTGTGTTAACCACATCAGTTAAACTCTCCCACTCTATTTTTTTCTTCTGTTGTTAATTCCGGAGAACAAACTTGCAAATAACACCGCTTTTCTCCGGTCTACCTCCGAAAGCAGCACCTCCAATTCACATTCTGTTCAAAGTTTCTCTTTTTGCTTGCTTTTTCCATTGCTTTTTCGTTGGGTTTTGCCATTAGCATAGTCATTAGCATATTCATACAGGGGAGGAGGCAGGGAGGGGTTTTGTGCTCGTGCATGTTGCGCTCAGTTTCACGTTCATTCAGATGTACAAAAGAATATGCGTGACACTCGGCGTACGCAGTGTTTCATACATCTGAATTTTTTTCTGCGTACGCACATTTACAGCTTTGTGCGTACGCAATGTTTTAGTAAGATTTCCACGCAAGTCTTCGTACATGAGGCCCCTGATCTTTCTACCAATTATCAAATAATAAAAAAAAGCAATTTAAAGCAAAACATTTGTCAAACATTTCCGATGGGTTGCGGCAGGAAGGGCATCCGCTCCGTAAAAACGTGCTGGATAAGTTGGCGGTTCATTCCGAGGTGTCGACCCCAGATTAATAAAGGGACTAAGCCGACAAGAAAATGAACGAATGAATGAATGAATGAATGAATGAATGAATTGTCAAAACATCAAATGTATTCTATCAATATGACTGAAAAAAAGGTTTTCCAACAAAAAAACTCTAATTTCACAACTCTTAAGACACTAGTAATGTTTGATCTAATAAAAAACAAACATTATTTCGACAGACGCAATTTGATACAAATCAGGTTATAAATGCCAACATTTATATTTTCAAAGTAGTACAAATACCACTAGAAATCTACAGAACAACTTTACTCAATCATTGTCACGATCACCTGCAATCGAGTGTTTGTAGATCACTGGAGAACTATACACATGCCACCACATGAACTACAACTACCAGGATATTTTGTGCAAATCAACTCCCGCTACAGCTGACAACAATCCAGACACTCGTGCTGCTATCTATACTTAAAATTTCTGTCCAGAGAGGTCATGTTTTGATCTTCGATTGGTCAATCACGTAAAGCGATTTTGCAGGTTAAACCAGCTTGAGCTTTCCAACGCGGTGAACTGGGTCACTTGTCGCACAAGCTTGCGTTTCTAGTCTGTCACATTCGCATGAGTATGAATAAAAGTCTATGGGGAGAAAAGCGCTATGTGACCACACTTGACTAAACCAAATCGGCACCATAGTCAAGTTCCTAGCCAACAGTATTTTTCTATCATAAAGCAATTTGCCATTAGCCACAACTAAGTGGGGAGTTATCGAGATCTACCTGAGCTCAATCTCCCCTCTCGCCCAGCAAATAGGATAGAGCCCAGGGCTCGAGGACTTTTTGAGCTCAGTGCTCTCTCCTGGGACAGCATGCCAAACAAGCTTATAATCAATCATCAGCTAAGAGTGAACTCTTGAATCCACATTAGTGTGTTATAGGCTATATGCCATAGTCAGATATAACAGCAACAATGCAATATGCAAGGGTAAACTGTTTGTAATGTTTGTTTCATTTAATTTAACTCTTTTCGTTTTTATTTATTTTGGACTAAATAACCATTAAGTAATAAAACGTTAAAGTAAAATAAAAAAATACTATTAACAATAGTGACACATCTTTCACCCGTGGAAAATAGTAAAAAAAAAAATTATATTTCCTTCATTTACAAAAGCAAAATGATTTGTTTTTAAGAGGGAATTACACACAAATTACTGTAAAACTCTTTATTGTTTTGAATGATGTCCTGCCGTATCTGTACGAGAACAATAGCTGTTTGATTCATTGAGCTTACCAAAACAAACCTGTTTTTTGTTTTTCAGTGTATTGGTCACTTAAAGAATCACATTATGAATGAATGTTGTAAATTTAGATTTCACACTAACTTTAAAGGTTTAAAGAGCAAAAAAAAAAAAAAAAAAAAAAAAAAGTGAGACAGTGAAACGAAAAAAAAAGAGATGAGTAAAGGGCTGGTTTGGAGCACGGCTTGGCAAGACAGCGTGGGAGGAAAGGCAGCATGAAGCCGATCTGCAACAAACTGACTCTCCATCAACACCACTCAGCTGGGATACGTGTGTTTGCACGAAGATGTGCACCTTGCAGAGTCACTTTGGAGCTCAGCTCTGTTTATGTCCCAGCTCTTTCTTTAGTTTCTTCCGTGTCATTCAGAGGGCTGGATTGAGATGTCATCTCAACAGCATCACCCAGGACACTTCTGCTGGGAAATAAACTACACACAATGGCACTCTAAGAGGAAAAGGCAACTGCGTGTCATTAAAAAATGATGTTGTCGTCTTTGTGTTTTCTGGACATAAAGTTTTGTCTTAAAGTTTAACAAAGACATGTATTATTAATATTTTTATAGGGTCGGGAGTCAATTTCCAAAAACAAAAAAAAGAAAATTTAAAGATTCTGAGGTGTTGAGAATCAGCTATCACTTGTTAATACGGATTAGATGATGCCTCTTTATGATGGTTCCCTTCAATTATCTGGTTAAAATTACCACTTCAGTGATTATTTTATGCCATTGTGTAAATTGTGAAAACAGGTTATGGTGTGTCATGTTGAAACATCCAAATAAAGCCACAGGTTATGTGAACACATTGGTGATTATTACCTTTCATTTTAAGTTAATAGTGTTTGTATTCATTGGTTCATTCTTTGATCCTACAAAAATAGTGATTTGTTGTATGTGTCTGATGAATAGCTTGGAGAAATCAAAATTTGCAACTAAAATCAGCCTACATTTTTATAAAACTGCTAAATAAATAAATAAATGAACATCAACTTCAAAATGTGTTAGACAGCAGTTTATAGGTATAATTAACAATATTGGGCAAGTATGATGCCAACCATTCAAGTTTCTTTTCACGTTATTTATATTTGCAGGGACATTCATTCATTTTCATCTGTTTTTCCACAGCTGGGACACGCGGACAGCAGTCTTAGGATAGAACTCTAGACTTCCCTATGCCGGAGCCACCTCAGCTAACTTCTCTCGATGTGGAGGAGCAGCGGCTCTACTCCGAGCTCCTCCCAGTGACAGAGTGACAGAGCTCCTCACCCTATCTATAAGGGTGCGCCATGCCACCCTGTGAAGGAAACTCATTTTGGCTGCTTGTATCCGGGATCTTGTCCTTTCAGTCATGACCCAAAGACCCACCTCATGGCCATAGATGAGAGGAATGTAGATTGACCAGTAAATTGAGAACTTTGCCTTTGGTGCTTAGCTCCTTCTTTGCCACAATGGACCGGTACATCGACCACGTTCTGCTGCCACTGCACCAATCTGCCTGTCAATCTGATGTTCTATCCTTCCCTCACTCGTGAACAAAACCCTAATATACCTGAACTCCTCCACCTGTTGTAAGGACTTTCTTCCAACCTGAAGGAGACAAACCATTTTTTTTTTTTTCCGGTGGAGCAACATGGCCTCTGACTTGAAGGTGCTTATTCTCATCCCAGCCGCATCACACTCGGCAGCAAATAAACACCAACAATTGGTTCTAGGATTTATGATCAAATACATTTGTATCACACATCAAACTCCATATGGAGAACTTTACTGGCATGGTCAGTTTGCTCTGTAGCTCACCTTGTACAATATTAAATTTGTACTGTGAAACACTGTTTAGTGAAATAGATAAAAGCTAGGTAAAATCAAGTGAAAACTACATGGTCACAGTGCACTTTTCTTTTCTGTTTGCTTCAGAATAGTGATCCTCAACCCCAAAGCTGCAGACCGGTCTGTGGATCAATTGGTAAAATGTACTTTTTTTCTTTATTTATTATTTAAGTGTGAACGATCATTTATTAAAATATATATATATATATATATATATATATATATATATATATATATATATATATATATATATATGAGCAATTCCATGAAAATGTCAACCTTATCATGAAAAAATAAACTTTTGACCAAAATAACAAAACCTATTTAAATTTGCTCATTAAGGTCTATATTTTATTGTAATGATGTGCTCTTGTTGAATTTTTAAGGAAATTGGTTTGTTTATCCATGACATATGAGGATTGTGCCAATGGTAAATTTCATTATAATCCAACCACATTTCGTGCTTTAAAAAAAGGGATTAAAGACTCACCTTTTCCATGCTTTATGTTAACAGTAATCATTCTGCAGAAGGATTGGAGTCTGTAGTATAAATAATTACCCTTACTTTTTCATAACATTACTGCCCTTTTGATTTATGAGCTACATATTTAAGACATCACGCAGCTTCGGTCACGTGTCACGTCCGTAACGATTTAATGAAAAAGTTTATATTGTGGAATAAATATAATAACAAATAAAATGAAACTTTGTATACAAAGCCAAAATATGTCCATACTAATTACGATCGCCAACTCATCTCAGGTCTTTGCTTTAAACAACTACAATTTTGCGTTACGGACGTGACCATTTTTGAACTCCTTATTAATATAAGCCAATGACTAGCGCATATTTGTTCATTATGATGCTGCATTACAATTACTGACTTACATTACATAACATCCATATGTTATTTCAAGAACTGAACATTTCAGTTAGCTATAAACCATTTTAGTAACATTTCAAAAATAAATGGTTAATAAAGAGAACAACATTTTACATGCCATAATCTTGGCGCATAATCTTGGTGTTTTGGCGATGCAGCACCTTGTGTTGAAGCACTTGTTTCTTTTGTAGATAGGGTAACTGACCGTCAAATAATAGATCAAATAGTTAAGATACAATTTATGCCAAACTAGGAATGCTGATTTCCATTCATTTTGCCAACAAACAACCGCTCGTTAAGCGATATTAACCGTTAACAGATCAATATAAAAATATTATTTAATAAAAAAAATTGACGTGCCTATTTTGTCTGACACATTAAATATTGCATTTTAAAATACTGATTTAGGTTATTTTAACATGCGAACAGCATACAGAAGGAGCATCTTCACGCACCTACTGTGTTTTTTAGCAGCATAGAAAAACTGAATAAACTAACAAAAATAATAAAATAAATCCTGCTCTAAACCTTTTTACTTAAATGACAAATTAAGATTACAAAACGAAAACATTGACTGAATGCTTTTTAAGAATCGGCATAGACTGTTTGTCCAATCGTGTTTTTTTTTTCTTCCGTCAATTAAAAAATATTAGGCTAGCTCAAATAGATTGCTTTACGGAAAAAATGCATTCAATTAATGCTCCGCTGTTATAATATTACAAAACCTGTCAACATTTTTAATAGAAGTCATTAGTTTAAAGATTATGTCTTAATTATGATTTATTAGCCTATTTCCTCTGTCTTACTTGCGGTTCATGTGCGCGCGCGCTATAGTGAAAGATAATGACAATTAACCATAAGGCTTTGAACCTATACTTTTTGTTAAATATAGGCTAAGGATATAACAATTTTGTTATTTACATATGATACTGTATTAATTTGCATACATGTTTTTTAAGCTGTAAAATGAAAGCATCAGTTTGGTGCGAAGTTAGTAATATTTGGCTTTGTTTGATTTGTAGATTAGGCTGTGTATTCTATTTAAAAATGTATATAAGAACTAATAATAACTGTTATTTTCCAAATGGAAAAAAATTGGTTTGTTGGTTAGTCTGCACTAAATCATCAATATACCTAGTTGAGTTTATGACTCGGCTCCAGGCAGCACAGACGACCAGCATCAGCGCTGGTTCGTCAACTCCTGTGTCAACTCCTGTGTCAAACTGTGGCCAGAATATCCTTCTTTCATTTTGCTTCTTTGGCAAAATACATCTGTAAGCACGTGTGTTTGCACGTGTTACTGTTCTGCGAGTTAACAAATATGTGTTGCTCATAGAGGCCGATCACAACGAACGCGCTTTTTCATTCCAGAGACGTGAGGCGCTCCGCAATGCATTTTATATTGACAAGAAAAAAAGGAGCACGGTGCTCTTTTGTATGTCACTATTGGTAACAACTGAATCAGCTGGTCTATTGTGCGCTAGTGTTGCTGTCAAGATTGTCATAATTTAATTTTTAAAATAATATTATGAAATTCAAGATTTGTAAAGTCATACAAATTTGGATGACTTAAAAGAGCGACCACAAGTCTCTACTCCGTTATTAAAAAGTTCGCCGTATCTTGACAACACATTTTGTCACCTCAAAGGAAACCCCGCCTCTGCTTTCATTTGATTGAAGAATGAAAGACGCCACTGAGGTAACATGCTTTTCCTCTGGAGCTCACAAAGCGGGCAATGGCAAAACGCGAGGCGCCCATGCAGGGCGCAAAATCAATAACCTCCATGCATTTGGTCTTTTCCCATTGCTCAAAATGCGCACGCCATGGGTCAGGCTGCAGGCACTTGCACAGGCCACAGCGGAGTTTTCATTTCATGCAGAGCATAACCTATGTTTTTTATTTTATTAATTAAATAACTATTTATAAAGATAAATTATCATAGCGATACAATTAATTTTCCAAGCCCTTTATCCAAAATCTAAGCACTTTCAAAGCTGGAAAATAGGCTATAGCCTACATTAAAATGAAAACATTTTCAAAGATTTCCAGCACCCGGCAAATGTGCTTGAGTGCTTATTAAAATTATTTTACAGGCGGCAAAATAAGAATAAAATCTTGATATTGATCTAAGCTTTAACTACATTATAGGAGTATTTAATTTGTTAGTAAATCGATAGCACCTGCAGCTGTAATGTCATTCAATATTTTACACAATCGGTTATAAACTATAGCCTAAAAAATATAAATAGTATAGTCATCCATCGTACATGCCTGCAATTAATGGCTATTTTTCACAAAACCTTTCATAATAAAGTTTTCTCTCTCATCCTGGTCCTCTGTTTAAATTTTTTCAACCTGTCCTGAAGTGACTGCCGACGAGAAAAAGAAAGCAAGCGCGAGTGGACAAATTAAACTATTTATTCAATCGACTAACACATTAACTAGAATAAACTAAAATAAACTTTGTCAAATATAATATTGCCATAACTGTGACACAACTAGATTTTGAATATTCGCCACGTAGACACGGTCTTGCGCACTAACAGTCGGGCAATGTTTCAATTCAAGTTTGTCTGGAAAGGAGCCCGATAAACATAGGCCTATTATAGCTGATTATGTTTATTATCAATTCTATATTATTCAGAGAATAAAAGCACCATGTTAGCATGCACCGCTGTTTCCGAATTGAGTTTTGAACATTCGAACGTGCGTTAACCTTTAACAACACACATGCCATAATACGAATTAAATATAACAAGGAGATATCTATTTAAGTTTGATTAATTGTGCAACCTTACCATTCAGATGTCTCAGAGGTTAAAGTTTATTGGTTTACACACCCAACAGATATCCACAAATAGGTCTTTTGTCAAGTTTTGAAAGCATTTCTCTGATTTTCATAATGTGTCAACTGTCAATTTCAGAGCAGTCACGTCCGTAACGAAGACAAGTCACGTCCGTAACGATAGTTTTCCCTCATTAATGCAAAAATGAAAAACTAAATAAAATGAATTATAAATGTCCCATGCAGAGCCAACCCTTATCCTTTTGACTGTTATATATATTTTTGGCTTCTTCCTTTTTATTCACAGAATTTTAACCAAGTATGTCAACTCACAAAACTCATGTCTTTTTTTTGTCACGTCCGTAACGCATTCATTTTGCCGTCATTTTAAATATAAAACACCTGCATAGACTGATATTTTTTTGATGCCTAAACTCCATGGTTAAGGGGTAATAAAAATATAAACAGATATTTCAATATACTGTTAACATATACATTCTCCGAGTATATACGTTTCATCTTTTTTCTGCAAATGTCACGTCCGTAACGCTGGAATCAGCCATATATATATATATAGTTAATAAGTTGAAAACATTTTCAGAATGCCACGAGTGCACCGCAACTCACGTGACAAAAACTGATCAATCAGCTTCATATATTGTACGGAATATTCACATTTCGGTAGCACAGCAGTGCTTTTTTTATTTTCTCCATAATTAAAAGTTTTATCAGAGCTGCCGCAATGTTTTGTCAGCTTGTCATCATCTGAGAAAACGGTTGATAGGTGCCTAACAATCTACGTACACCCACCCTTGCCCCAAGGTTCCGGTAAAATAATCAAGCATTGACCGGTCTGCTGTGACAAAAAAGTTGGGGACCATTGCTTTTGGATTTAGAACAATTTAAAACAATTCTAGTTGGATTTAGCCAAGTCGTTCACTGGTCTAGGTGATCTGTGTGGATGGATGCATACAAGAAGGTTGTGTATCTGAAGCCTACAACAAAACATAACTCAAGGAATGTATTTCAGATTTGCAAAAATAAAAAAATGTAAACAGCACCCTCTAGTGGATTTGTAATCTAGAACATGCAACGAAATGTACATGGAGCAACTGGATCTTACTTCTTTCAAAGATGTAGGCTGAGGCACGTATTTCCAATGAGCCTGCGCTTCAATTATTAAGCTTCTATATTGAGCTGGAATGTTTTGAGCTTCTCTCTGAATACATAAAAAGACATACGAGATGTGAAGGGATTTCTGAAGCTGTTTAAACTGAGATTTTCTCACTTCTGCTATTTCAGTTGTGTTAATTTAGTTGTTGAGATGAAGGTTCAGTGTACATATTTACATATTCAAAACACCAATCCCAGTAGCAATGATCTTCACTAGCTATAAATTGGTTCGCATGTATTTCAAGCCTAATTTTACATCCAAGCACAAGGCAAAAACATACTTTACGGTGAGTATATCGGGCCCTTAAAGAGTTAAAACTTCCAAAGGAACTAGTTCTAGATCAGAAAACACTGGGAGATAAATTACTACAACAATCCCTGCACTGCGGGATCCCGTGTGATTCACTTATCTGTGATGGAACACCATCATTTGGTCTTCAGCGGCACTCAGTTACAGCTAAACTCCCCTTTAGAGGACATTCTTCTTCCTATACACCCTCCGATCACCTCCACATCAGCCCGATGACAACAGTCCTCCTGAGAGCTCCTGTGCCATAACACTAATAAAATCCAAAAAGGTCTGCTAATTGTAATGAGCCTTTAATGCGAGCCTTTGATTAAAGTCCCTGTTTACCTAATCTTGTGCCCTCGGCATCGCCCGCAGTGCTGCAGAATCTTATTAGACATGTTGATGAGACCGTATTTGCTGAATAAATCATTGTACGCGAAGGAGTAGAACCTACAGAGGTAAATCCTGTCCTGGCCGCTCCATCTCCACATGCATGTATTCAAGAGGTAAATAAAGAAATCAATAAGTAGATCACACTTTTTTCCCATGCAAACTGCAGGAATGGATAATGGCATCTCATCAATTAAAAGTAACATACAAGACTTGTCGCTACACAAAAATAAATAAATAAATAAATAAACGGATCACAGTAACACTTGAGATTTAAATTTAGACTCTACACTACAATTCTTAATATGCTCATAAATGACTTATCCTTAAAAGAATCATTAAAGTACATTCTAATATCCAAATTAGATTCTAATCACTCAATATTCACAGTTAAAATAAAAATAAAGTTAAATTAAATAAAAAAATAAATTATTTAAATTAAATTAAATTAAATAAATCAAAATTAAATACATAAGGTGATGCAGTGGTGCAGTAGGTAGTGCTGTTGTCTCACAGCAAGATGGTTGCTGGTTCAAGCCTCGGCTAAGTAAGTTGGCATTTCTGTGTGGAGTTTGCATGTTCTCGCTGGATTTGGGTGGGTTTCCTCTGGGTGATGTGGTTACCCCCACAGTCCAAAGACATGTGGTTCAGGTGAATTGGGTAAGCTAAAATTGTTCATAGTGTGTGTGTGTGTGTGTGTGTGTGTGTGTGTGTGTAAGAGAGAGAACAACAGTGTATGAGTGTTTCCCTTCATTTTTTTGTTTCTTTGTGAAACAGAATAAAATAAAATACATTTAAATAAAGAATAAAAAAATAAAAAGAAAATAAACATTTATATAAATTATTTAATCTATTAACTCTAGCTTCCTGAAAGGCGGTGTAGTTGTTCAAATTAAATGGACGACTGTCTGTGACACATCACTATTTGTTTCCATTCTTTGTGAAGCCTAAAATTAAATTAAATTAAATTAAATTAAAAAATAAAATAAAATAAAATAAAATAAAATAAAATAAAATAAAATAAAATAAAATAATCAATTCATTCGAAATTATGTGGACCACTTTCTGTGACGCTTCATTATTCGTTTGCATTCTTTGAGAAGCTTAAAAATCAAATTTCCAGTGTATTTGTACCAGCACACAAAAGAGCAACCATTCAATTCAGTTATTCAAACCATCTCATTTCAGTGTTCCCTGTGAAAAAATAAGAAGTAATTAACAACACAACTGTCTGCTGTTCTTTTAAAGCGTGTGCGATCTCAGCAGAAGTGGCACTCTCTACATCTCCACACATGTTGCTTGATCTCCCGCTGGGCTCCTGATAATGCTTTCTCATAGTACCCACCGCCAGCTACACACACCACGTCTGGTCACCCGCTGATAGCCTATAATATGATTAATGACTGACTCGGAAAACAACTCCAAGCGGCAACCAGGTATGCCGTTTTGTATTTGGAAAACCGTTTTCTGTGCATTAATCGCTTGGGTAAACACAGCCTGGAGTGTGTAAAGCTGAGCCTTGAACATATTGTGCGTATCAATACCTGTTGTAGATGGTGAAGTGACTCATATGCCTGGTGTCGGGTTTCATATGTATTACATGTTCAGATGCAGAGCAAGGTTATCGAAATTCTATTCAAAGAACGCTGTCGCCACAACATTACGCTAATTTATCTCAATAAGGCGAAGGCTAGGGGAGGAAATATGATTAGGCCAAATAAGACAAACACAGGCATCTGAGGTTAAGAACTGCAATGATGGTGTGTGTGTGTGTGTGTGTGTGTGTGTGTGTGTGTGTGTGTGTAAGGGTGTGTGTTTGTGACGGATGGAGATGATAATGGCAAGTGGCGTCCATAGCCTGCGATGCTTGCAGGTTAATCTACTGAATGAGAGGTACAGGCTGAGGGGAAAAAAAGGCTGCCAGATGTGGCTAAGCTGCAGTTTAACAATGTAGTCATCATGAACTGCTGCCGAAGACCGGAAGCGATGAAACTGTAGATGTGATATTAAGCAACGTGGATGGGTTTTGGTGGATTATATCCAAATAATCCATCTGTGAACAAAACGATGACCTGGGAGTTGCAAGAAACATTATAATGCATGATCGTCAATGCAGAATAGAACTGGAACGTGGAATAAAATGAGGTTACATTATATAAAATCAATATAAATCTATACAAAAATTCATAATTGCGTCTCACTTTTTATTATAATTAATGATTTATTTATTTATTTATTTTTACCAACTGGCTTGCAACGGCAGAATTGATTATTTAAGAATTATTATTATTATTATTATTATTATTATTATTATTATTGATTATTTTTTTATTATTATATATTTTAACAATTCTAAATTATTATTATTATTATTATTATTATTATTATTAGTTAAATATTATTGTTGTTTTTTATTTATTCATTTAATTATTGATTCATTTTTTCAATTATATATTTTAACAATTCAAAATTTATTATTATTATTATTATTATTAAATTAATATTATTATTAGTAGTAGTAGTAGTAGCAATAGTAGTAGTAGTTGTAGTAGTAGTATTAAAGTTAATTATTAAAATGTTTTATTATTATTATTATTATTATTATTATTATTAACATTATTATTATTATTATTATTATTATTATTATTATTATTTAATCATCCATTTTTTTTCAGCTTAGTCCCTTTATCAATCTAGTGTCACCACAGCAGAATGAACCGCCAATTTATCCAACATATGTTTCACGAAACAGATGCCCTTCCAACTGCAACCCATCACTTGGAAACATCCATACAAACTGATTCCCACACATAGACTACAGACATTATAGCTTACCCAATTTACCTTTACCGCATGTCTTTGGACTTGTGGGGGAAACCTGAGCACCCAAGGACACCCGTTCGAACACGTGGAGAATAAGCAAACTTCACACAGAAATGCCAACTGACCCAGCCGAGGTTCGAACCAGCGACCTTCTTGATGTAAGGTGGAGGTGATCGTGCAACCCTCTGCACCACCGAGATGATATTAATAGCAGTAGCATTTTCTTATTTATTTATTTTTTATTGAATGAACAATGCACATTTTGACAAGCTGCTGTTTCTATGAAAAGAGCACTTCAAATCAAAATGTGTGAAAAGCCTGGACTGGAATGGGAATGGAGTAATTACAGAAATCCCCACAGGCTTGCTCCTCAACATCCTCATCAAAAAGTCTGAAGACTGTTGCTTCCTAATTTCCAAGAGTGATCTCCTGGATGATTTCCCAGCTCAGCAAGCTCCAGATCAAATGTGTTTGTTGAAAATGAGTGGGGCGCTAATAAAATGGCCTCTGTGATGAGACGGATACTGTTATCGGCCTGCCGCTTCAAGCACGCGCACGCTAACACTAAGGCAGCTTTGATATCTGCCAAAAGCTGCATCATATGAGCCTGCTTTAATCTCACAGATGAAGCTCTGTGCATTAAGCAAGAGCAAAAGAAGGATAATACTAAAAAAAAAAAAAAAACAGAGAGAGTGGCTGATTACATGAGCTTAACAATGGCAGATACATTGACATTAGCCATGTAAGCCAGGAGAAAAAAGCAAAACAACAACGTACGAATTAGTAACACTTGACAAAGAGGTTTTATTAGTTTATGTTTGTTGTTTTCAATCATAAACAAACAATGAACAATATATTTGCTACAGTATTTATTTATCATTGTTAATGCAAGTTAAATACACTAAAGTTGGTCATTGTTACTTTATCGCTAGCCGCACAATTCTGGAAAATAATAAAAATAATAATGATGATGATGATGATGATAATAATAATAATAATAATAATAATAATAATAATAAACAAACAAATAAATAAATAAAACAAAAAACAAACAAATTACAAATAAATAAATAAGCAAAATAAATAAATAAAGCAAAATAAATAAATAACGCAAAATAAACAAGCAAATTAACAAACAAACAAATAAATAAGCAAAATAAATAAGCAAAATAAATAAATGATTAAATAAATAAATATTGTTATCAATAATGTTTTTAATCTGTGAATCTGTGGTCTTTGGTGATTTTTTAATGACAGTCAAAGGTGACAGTATTTTAAGATTAAAAGTAAACACGTAAAAATGTGTTCAAATCAATAGCCATGGATCCTGACAATAAACTGAGGTTTTATACAACGAAATTATTTACAATATTATAAGCTTTAATCCACTGTCTGCTCAAACAGATCGTATCACACATGTGAATGTAGTCCTGTCCCTTTATTGATGAAAGTGTGAGGGTGCATGCTTGGATGTGAGGTCAGGTGACACAGGTGTTGATAGAGATTGATGTTTGTGTCAGCAATCCCACATTTTCGTCATCAAAGCAATAGGACTATAGGACTACATTCATGCATCTGCCAAAACTGTTCAACTGCTGTAAATTACAGCTCATAATTTTGTTAAAAATTTTAGTTTTTTCACATGTACCCTTTGTTTTTGGTTTCATAAGACCTTGGTTTATCATCAGGAGCCATAGCTATTGATTTAGAGTTGTTTGATTTTAATCTTACCATTGACTAATAATCACCAAGGTCAACTGGTTCAGCTCACTAACTACTTTAATGTTCTACTAAAGAAGGAACAGCACCTACATCTTGA